>NW_026606098.1:4292500-4555000 GCF_029834395.1 Sorex fumeus | reverse complement strand
AAGTGCCGTGTAGCCACCCCTCATTTGAGGGAGTCTCTAACAGGTGGGGCTTTCATTTACCTGGACGTAACTGGGGTCTTGCTACTTCTATTGAGGGGAAGGCTATTGGCTTGGCAGATAATGGTGCCCGTGAGGAGCTCAGAGTCTTCACAGGAGGTTGGGCATGTGCTCAAAAAAGCAATGAGTGTGTGTGTGTGTGTGTGTGTGTGTGTGTGTGCGCGCGCACGTGCATGTGCAGGCTAGGATTTCTCCATCTTGCAAAAATCAGAGGGTCTTCCTGCTCCAGCCCCTGCCTTACGGGAATGTTACTAGGATATCAGGTATCAACCTTCTGAGATTTCAGACTGGCTGGCAAGCTGGCAGCAGGGCTGCCCACACGCTCTGCAGCTTGCAGAGCACCGCAGGGCCTTGGGGCCAGCCCTGAGCAACACTGGAGTGGCCCAGAAACAACAAACCAACGCCATTAAAAAGCTGGGGGTGGGGTGTCCAGAGAGGTGGTCCAGGGCTTCATGTTTATGTCTTGCTGGTGGTTCACCTCAGTTCTATCCCCAGTACAGGGTCTCCTGAGCCCAACCAGGACTGATTCCTGAGCACAGAGTGAGGAGGAAGCCCCGAGCACTGGTAGGTGTGGCCCCAACTCCCTGCCTCTGATTTTATTTATTTATTCATAGTTTTTGTTTGGGGGCCACACCCAGTGGTGCTCAGGGGTTACTCCTGGCTCTGTACTTGGGAATCACTCCTGATGGTGCTCTGGGGATTATATGGGATGCTGAGGATTGAACCCTTGTCAGTCCCATGCAAGGCAACTGCCTTCCCTGCTGTTCAATCACTCAGGACCCTGCCGCCCATTTAAAATAAAAGCTCTGGCGCTGTGACCAGCTCTGTCATGGAGAGTGTCGGGCACTGAGGGAGGAGGCAGGCGGGAGCCATCCTCAGGTGGGTTCCAATGGGAAGGGGGTGGGGAGAAGCTTCCAGAGCAGGGGGCAGCAGATAGAGGCTCCTGGGGAGTCTTTTCTCCTTGTGAGGCCTCTGGGGGCCCGGGCTGGTGGTGGGTGGAGATTTATTCAGGGTCTGGGGGCCCTAGGAGACGCTCTATCCTCCTGCCCTCCAGATCCATTGTCTGGCACTCTCCTGGGGAGGGGGTTGCAGGAACCCCTGCGATGTCCAAGGAGTCCTCTAAGGCAGCCAGTGCCCAGGGCTGGGCACAGGCTGTGCTTGCCCGAGTGGCCCGTCCCACCTGGACACCAGTCCCTGCTCCTTCCGGCCTTTGCTTTAGGTTTCGGCGCGGCTAGAGACTGGGACGAGGCAGCAGGTGACCCCAGCAAGGACTCCCGGGAGCTGGCATGTCCCCACATGGCCAGGCTGGGCACGACGGGCCCTGGGCAGCTCCTCCCAGAAAGCACACATGGGCCGGCTCCTGCAGACACTGGTGCTGAGCACCCCAGAACACAGTCAGCACTGTGCTGTAGAGACACGAAGGCAGACAGAGACAGAGATGGAGATAGAGAGACAAAGGCACAGAGCCAGAAACATAGAGACACAGAGACAGAGACAGATAAAGGGGAGAGAGAGAGAGAGAGAGAGAGAGAGAGAGAGAGAGAGAGAGAGAGAGAGAGAGAGAGAGAGAGAAAGGGAGGAAAAGAGGGGGAGAGAGAGAGGGAGAGCGGGAAAGAGGGAGAGAGGGAAAGAAAGAGAGAGAGGGAGAGAGAGAGGGAAGAGGGAGGGAGAGAGAGGGAGACGAGGAGGGGTTGGCATCCCTGCCCTGGGCCATTCGTCTTCCTTCTCTCCGACACCCCCTCCTCCTGCCCAGTGATGCTGCCCAGCCTGCAGCCTGTGGCCGTGTGAGTCCTGAGGATGGGGGTGCCATTCTGTCCCCGAGCTCAGGCTTCCAGGACCTGCCGAGGCCCTGTTGGGCAGGACAAGGCCGGCTGGAGTTTGGCAGGAGCTGGGGCAGCCAGGGACAGGGCTGCCCAGTCCCTGAGCTCTCGGAACATGTGACTTTGTCCCCCCCGAGATTCGCAGAGGACCCAGGACGTGTCCTGGAGCCGGTGGGCGTGGAGGAAGCTGGCCAGCTGCTCTGGGGCTGTCCCCTCCTGACTCACGGGAAGGTGGGGTAGAGGGCGCCGTGCCCCCCCCCAAACACACAGGTGGTATCACCTACTGCTGAGTCAGCACCTGAGGGGGCCCCCTGGGACCTGGGGGTGCACTTGCCTGTTGGGTGGAGCAACAGCCAGAGGCTGCCTGGCCAGGGCCCCTCCCTGCTGCCTTCCCCTTGTCTGAGGGCACGTCCCCTCTTGTCCCTCTTAGGACCTCTGTCCTGTTGGCCCCAACAAGGCCATTTCTACTTCCTCTCTCCTGCACACCCCCGGCCAGCGCCCAGCTGGTGTTGGGCGTCTGGAGCCCAGAAATGCAGCCCCGAGGCCTAGCCGAGCTGCAGCGGATGGCGGAAGGGAGGGCAGCCCTGCCACTAGCAGGGGATGGAGAGGCCCAGAGGCCAGGGCTGGGTCCAGCTGTGTCCACAGGGCTGGCAGGTGGCGGAGCCAGGCCTTCTGACTGTGAAAGACACGGGCCCACATTTGATCCTGGCCTGCTGCTCCAGACCTCACCCCTGCAGCCCCCTCAGCTCTTGGGCCCCTGCAATTCTGTGTCCCTGACCCAGGCCCACAGGGACCCCCCCCCAGACCAAGCCTCGGGACATTTCCACTTTGCGTCACAGCTGCCCATTTCACACCCCCAAGGGCTCCTGGAAATGGAAATGCTGCCAGAACCTGGCTCCAGATCTTCACACCCTCCCCTCACACTGCCTCAGGGGCCGAGAAACGGGAAAGTCTCCCCATGTTCGTCCCTCTCACCCACCCCCAACTCTCAGGTCATAATCGAGACCCTGTCCTGGCCTGGGGTGTCCAGGGCGGGACTGGGAGGCAGGGGTGGGGGAGACTGGGAGGTGTCTCTGCTCGCCAGACATACCCATCCCTGTGCCCTTCTGAAGACAAACACCCCGTCTCCATCCCAGCACCCCCACTCAGCGTAGGCATCCCCTGGCTTCCTCCGAGGGACCCTAGAACCCTGGGCCGCCTCTCACCGCCCGAGCTCTTCAGCCCAACCACTCTTGGTCTCGTTTTCCCTCTTCCTATTACCGGACACGTGGAAGCTGGGAACTAACAAAGACTGCAACTCCTGCATGAGTCATAGAGGACACATTGGCCCTTGGGCTTAGGAGAGTGAATGGCTGTGGCAGGAAACAGCAGGCCACATTCAGAGTGGGGCACGATGGAGCTGGATTCAGCTGGGAGCCCACGGAGAGACAGGGACAGACGGGGAGAGACGGCAAGAGACGTATCTACTTGGCCGAGCTCTAGCAGAGCGCCCACGGGTCCCTGGGGCTCACGGACAGCCCAGGGCGATGACCACAGAGGATGGAAGACTCTAGAGGAAGGACAGCTCTCAAGGGGAAAAGGAAGGAGATGGGGTGAAGTGGGCATGCAGAAGGGGACAGGTTCGTGCTGACCCAGGGTGGGAATTCCGGGTGGGGTAGGGGTAAGGTCCTTATGTCTTCAGCATTCCTGGAAGCTCAGCTGGGAGTCCCCTGGATCACAGAGCACAGAGGAGGAAAAAGAAAGCAGCTTTTCTGCTTGTTTGTGTTGTAATTAATTCATTTTTTATTTAGTTACCGTGAAGTTACTAAGTTATTTGTGACTGGCTTTCAGGTATACAATGTTTTTTGTTTTTTTTTTTAATTTGAAATAATTTTTTATTGAGTCACCGTGAGATACACAGTTACAGATACACAGTTACAGAGTTGTTGATGATCCGGTTTCAGTCAAACATTGTTGACTGAACATTGTCCCCAGTTTCCCTCCCCGCTACCACCCCCCCCCCCCCGCCCCGCCCCGCCCCAGCCCCGCCCCCAGCCCCGCCCCACCCAGCCCGCCTCCGTGGCGAGTCACTTTTCTTCTCTCCTCTCTCTCTCTCTTTCTCTGGGCATTATGGTTTGCAATACAAGGTACTGACAGGTCAGCCTGTCTACCCTCTCCTCCTTTCAGCATTCAGATCTTGAGAAATCAACTTTATTGCATGAGGGGCTGTGAAGATTTCCACCAGGACCCTCTATTACTGCGAATACCTCCACGTGCCTGAAGTTGAGAGAGAACCATCTCTGGCAAAAAGCAATATCCTACCAGGCATGAAAACACTTCTAAACATTCCCTCAGTGCATGTCTGCACTTTATAAACAACAGCGGGCTGGGGCAATCGCACAGTGGAGAGGGCCTTTGCCTTGTGAGCGGCCAACCCGGGTTCGATTCCCAGCATCCCATATGGTCCCCTGAACACCGCCAGGAGTAATTCCAGAGTGCAAAGCCAGGAGCAACCCTTGAGCATTGCTGGGTGTGACCCCCCAAAAAAAATTTTTAAAAAAAATAGCCTGAAACACAAGGAAATAAAATAATATAACCAAACTAACAGGAAAAGCTGGAAGAGATGCAGAGGATGATCTGTCTCTAGAACATCTGTGCAGGGTCAGAAAGAGAGTGTAGTGGGGGGCGCTTGCCTTGCATGAGGCTGACCCGGCTTCAATTCCCACATCCCGTATGGTCCCCCGAGCCCCACCAGGAGTGATTCTGGTGTGCAGAGCCAGGAGTAAACCCTGAGCAACAGCTGTGTGAGACCCCAAAACCAAAATCAAACCCCAAAACAAGTTGTTCTTTTTAAATGTGTCTTTTAAAAGCTAAAGCAATAGAACCACATTTAAAAAAAAACCACGTCTAGTATTAACATACATCTTAAAATAGTATATCCTTAAAATAGTATATAGCCCTTCCTAATTCCAATTTCCAAGGGCTGCTAAATCACCCCATTTCTTCTGGAATGTTCACCATGCCTCTAAAAACTATACTATTCATTATTTTGCTGATTTTTATATCTGTGGAAGAAAAGATAGAAATAGGGGAGGCTCTAATTTCTGAGAGGTTTTCTCATCTTTATAATTTAATTATTAAAATTTTGTTTCAGCTTTTAGTGAAATGACTTTTTGCTGGGTTATACTCTGATTAATTCTTTATTGTGCTGCTTTGGATTTATGAATTCAATAACCTCAATATCTCTGGATATTTGGGCTAAGATAATGATGTTTTCTATTTATAAAATATGTTCTGTGTCCGGGCTGGAGTGATAGCACAGTGGGTAGGGCGTTTGCCTTGCGTGCGGCTGACTCAGCCTCCCCGGGTTCGATTCCTCTGCCCCTCTCGGAGAGCCTGGCAAGCTACAGAGAGTATCTCGCCCACACAGCAAAGCCTGACAAGCTACCTGTGACGTATTCAATATGCCAAACACAGTAACAACAAATCTCACAATGGAGACGTTACTAGGCCCACTCTAGCAAATAGATGAACAATGGGAGGACTGTGCTACAGTGCTATAGTTCTGTGTCCACTTTTAAAATATTGTTTATATTTTATAAACATGGTATACTATATAGGGCTGAAGCGATAGCACAGCGGTAGGGCATTTGCCTTGCACGCAGCCAACATGGCCGACCCGAGTTTGATTCCTCCGCCCCTCTCGGAGAGCCCGGCAAGCTACCCGTGACGTATTCGATATGCCAAACACAGTAACAACAAGTCTCACGATGGAGACGTTACTGGGCCCGCTCAAGCAAATCGATGAACAACGGGAGGACCGTGACCGGACTGTGACCGGTATACTATATACCATGACTTACCGAGTTGTTCATAATATACTTGTTTCATTTCATTTCATTTTTCATTTCATCATCCTGTTAATCGTCGATTGCCTCGAGCAGGCCCCAGTAACGTCTCTTTCATCCTAGCCCTGAGATTATATTCACGGCTCTTTAGGAGAATGAGACCCATCATTGTTACTGGTATTTGGCATATTTGGTAGGCCATGGGGAGTTTGCCAGACTCTGCCCTGTGGGCAGGCTACATTCGATAGCCTGCAAGTTTGTCCAAAGTAGGAATGAGATAATAAGATGTCGCGCGGCCGCAAATGCGGCCGCGCGGTTCCGGGATCTGGATTTTATAGTCTCTGAGTCTTGGCCGCTGATGGGATTACACGGCTGATACTTGTTTCAGTCAGTAAATATTCCAACACTAATCTCACCACCTATGAGAACTTCTTTCCACCAATCTCCCCAATGTCTCACCCACCAGTCCAGTCAAGCCTGCCCCCTTAGCAGGTACAAAATATTTACTTTATATTGTTTGTTGCAAGACAAAGGCAAATGGAATTATCAAAATTGAGATCAATAAAAGTAGATTTGTGACAGCTGTTCTATCTCATAATGGTGTTGCTAAAGTCACTATCTGAGGATTTAGTGGGCTGGTTAGTGTTTGTTAAATCTTTTGTGTTATCGTTTTCGCTCATTGAGCTTGATGGGCTTCTACACAACTTTTCCATCAAATGTGCTGTGATCCTATTGGGCTGACACGACTATGAGATTTGAAGGTGTCGTGTACGGCCAGGTGTTCCAAGGAGCTTTGGAATTGGAGCCATTAGTGACTTGGCAGCTTGATGAGGTTCAGTTGCATCTCTGGGCGGTTTGTATGCCAGGGTGCAGATATGGCTGCAGGGTGCTCCACCTTCAGCAGAAAGGGGAACCCACTCGCCAGCCCCTGTTCTGAGAAGGCCCCAGAGTTCCCCACTGGACCAGCCTCCCCGGGAAGACTTGGTGGTGTCATGTTCTGGTCTAGATTAATTGTGGAGCTGGGCTGTTTCTCTACTGACCAGATGGCAGGTGGAGTGTGTCTATATTTTTAAGGCTGTTTTTGCCTTAGTGAATAAGTACACTTCCCAAGGGCTGAGTAGGAACTCTGACGCATGGGCCCCTGCGATAAAGTGTCTTCCCGCAGGCAGAGGCCGATTATGATTCTGAGTGTGGCCTGCAGGGTCAGTGTGGTCTCCAGCCACTGTGCTCCAGAGTGCGCCCCTGACGCCAGCACACCCCCGAGGATGTGGGTCTCACGCTGTGGCTGATGCCTGCAGGAAGCTGACCCATGAAGGGTCTCCCCTGGACCATGTATTGAGCTGTTTGCTGTCAGTCAACTGAACCCAAAAGGTGTCCCAACCGAGATGGTGTCGGTCTGCTGGGGCCTCTCTCCCCTCTTCCTTCCTCCCTTCTTCCTCTCTCCCTCCTCCCTCTATTCTCTCCCTTCCCCTCTCCCTCCCTCGCCCTCCTCTCTCCTCCACTCCCTCCATCTCTCCATCTCCTTCCCTATCTCTTTCTGTCTGCCTCTCCAAAGTGCTCAAGTTGGATCATCCCAAGTGCAGGAACCTGAGGCCCCTCAGGGGGCGGGGTGGGGGGTTGCTCTAGCCAACAGCCAACCGGAAATGAGGACTTTGAGAGATTCTGTGTCTGGATTCTAGGACCTGAATCCTGCCTGAAGTGGGGTGGGGCTGGGGGACACTTCTCCAGTCAAACCTGGGTGACCACTCAGCCCAGCACTTGGCAGAACCTATCCGAGACTCTTGGCAGGCCTCCCTCTCTGCTCCACCTGCCCTTAGCTAGAGCTGAAAGCGTCTAGGAATCTATTTGAATAAAATGCTGAGGGCTACTACAGTCTTCCAAGCAGTCTCAAAGTCCTTTAAAAATATTAAACACTAGGGGGGCTGGAGCAATATTACAGTGGGTGGGGCATTTGCCTTTCATGTGGCCGACCAGGTTAGATCCCAGCATCCCATATGGTTCCGCAAGCACCAGCAAGAGTGATTCCTGAGTTCAGAGCCAGCAGTAACCCCTGAGCATCCCTGGGTGTGTCCTCTCCCAAACAAACAAACAAACAACAAAACGTTAGACACTAAAGCATCTAATGCTTACCTACTCAAGTGGCTGAAACACAGAACTCAGCTTGCTGGAATATACAACACAAAAGGCTGAGGAGGATATGTAGTCACTGGGTGGGGGTGCACCCGGGGGTGGCACTGCAGAGGAGAGTGCGAGGGTGCTTCCAGAAGGGAGCAGGCTCTGGCCAAACCGCCACCACCCCAGGCGGTCTCTCTCTTTGCCCAAGTGCACTGGCCATTCACGTCCACCCCAAACCAGATGTCTTTTGCAGTTTATTCATGACTATTGGCGGGTGGAGGCTTCCCATATGCCCTTTGGTGGGTGAATGAGGAAAGAAACAATGACGCAGTCCAACAAAGAAATAGTACCCACTGCCAAAGGGAGAGGAATCAACCCGTGAAAAGACAGAGGGAACTTCAAGGCATGTTACTAAGTGAAAGAAATTGAACTTCAAACATTGCATGCAGTTTGATTCCAGTCCCATGACCTTCCGGAACAGTCAATACTACGAAGAATAAAAGATCAGTGTTGCCAGAGACAGGGAGGTGGGGAGGGAGGAAGAATTGGCAGCACACAAAGGCCCTTCAGAGTGGTGGGAGAGTCCCGTGTGGCTCTATAGTGATGACTACATGTCACTGATGTTTGCCCCATCTCTCAGGGTGTGCACCCATGGGTGAGCCCCAGTGACCGGTAAGGATATCGGTGGCCCTGATGAGTTAGTGGATATTCAACAACTGTGACAGATGCACCAGTTAGCTGAGGGTGTGGGTGGTGGGGCGGCTGGGGGAAGGGACGTGGGTGGACAACCTCTGCGCCTTCTTCCTGTGAACCTAGAATGATGCGAAATAGATAAAATCTGGGGTGGAGGGAAGTTAAACATGCTATAATGATCCAACAATGCGATTCCTGGAATTTGCCCTGGAAAAATGAAGATGAATGTTCACCCAAAAGTCTGAGCATAAAGACGAGTCAGAGCCGTTCAGTTCCTAACTGCTGAAAACTGGAAACAATCCAGGTGGCCTTCAGGGGGCGAACGGGCACACGCTGGGTTTCCCTGCCATGCAACAAAACTTGCTAATCAAAAGGCCAGTTGCTGGCCCAGGCGACAACCTGGATGAGCAGCAAGGACTTGGGGACAGAGGCCAGTTTCAAAAGCCACAGATTGTTTGACTTTCTTTAAGTGATGTCCTCAAAAGAACATCACTGAAGCGGAGAATGTTCCAGTGCCTGCTAGAAATAGTGGCGGGGAGGGGCTGGGACTCTAGCCCGGGCAGGGTGAGGGTTTCTGTCCTCCTGACCTGCACTAGTGATGTCTCGAACTCTGCGTGCATGGCCACCCACGCCACAGAGTTAGGGTTCTTCATAATCATCTGAAAACAAAGACTCATGTCTAGATTGTGCTATAAAAATGGGCAAACATTCATATTGGCTGTGTGCACCTTCCCTTCAACCCGGCATCTGCTCCTTCCTCTGCCCGGAGAAAGAAAGGCACAAGTCCAGGCCCAGTCCCATAGATCAGAGGATCCTAAACTCACCTGGACTCCCCATCCCGCTCAGCGCCCCCAGGAGCTCTGCCTTCCTTAAGCAAGCAAACAGAAAAAGCCCCTAAATTAGACTGGAAACTTTGATCCCCCCTCCCCATGGTCATATATAGTACTGTCTGGGGCATGGTAAACAAGTGAATATACTCGGTGGCTTTCTGAGTAATCACCCTGCACTAAAAATGACTCATGTCCGCAAATCCACTGTCCACTGTCCTCCCGTTGTTCATTGATTCGCTCGAGCGGGCCCAGCAATGTCTCCATTGTTGTTACTGTGTTTGGCATATTGAATACGTCATGGGTAGCTTGCCAGGCTTTGCTGTGTGGGCGCGATATTCTCGGTAGCTTGCTGGGCTCTCTGAGAGGGGCGGAGGAATTGAACCTGGGTCGGTCGGATCGGCCACGTGCAAGGCAAATGCCCTGCCGCTGTGCTATCACTCCAGCCCTCAAATAGGGGGAAATAAATAGGTGGTATGGCCTGTGCCCTTGAGGCTGCACAGTGACCGCATGGAGCCAGTCACCAGGGATCCCGTATTTTTAGCAGTGTCACTGGCCTGCCACGTAGAGGCTGACCCAGGTGTATCTGTGTTGCCCAGGCCTTTGGGAAATGGTGACAATCAAACCCAACCACACAAACCAGAGAGCTGAAAGGAGTCCAGCGCTGGAGCTGACATTTCTTAAGAACAGAAAAGAACAATAGCAGAGTCCCTCGACTTTGTGCTGTTTAAATGCACTTGACGTTGTGAGATAAAAACAGTCTCAGAGTAGAAGGATTCCGAGCGCTTATACCAGCCCACAGCAGGTGGAAAGGTAGAGTCAGCTATACTTAGAGCAGACCAATTAGCACTCAAGCAAAAGAAAGTAATAAGAGAAAGGGATGGTCATTACAAACTGGTTCTGAGATCAACAGATCAGGAAGTCCATTGATGCTTATCAACGGATATGCAACAAATGAAAGGGCAGCAAAGTTTGTGAAGATACAACCCACATCCTTGAAATGGCACATTGATGGAAACATGATAATAGTGGGAGACTCCAACACCACACTTCTGCCACTAGACAGATCAGCCAGATGGAATATCAGTAAAGAAACAAGAGCCGTCACTGCAGAACTGGGCAATGTGGGATTCATCGACATAACCAGGAACCTTCCACGCTAAAAAGAACAGAATGCACAGTCTTCTCTAGTGTACACAGAATGCCCTGAACAGGACATAAACTAGGAGACGAGGCAATGATGAATAAAGCCACCCAAACAGAACCCATATCAAGAATCTTCTCAGACCAGAGTGCCATGAAGGTTAAAATTAACCGTAAAGAGAAGATGAAGGAAAGATCTGATACTTGGAAACTGAAAAATATGCTGCTGAATATCAACCAGATCACAGAGGAAACTGAAGAAGTAAAAAGATTTCTCACAATGAGAATGAAGACACGAACTTCCAGAACCTACAGGACACAGCAAATGCTGTCATAAGGGCAAGTGCACAGAAGTCCAGACCCTATTAGGAAAAAAGATAAAGCTCCTACCAGCAACCCCCACACACAATTTAAGAATCTAGAAAATGAAGAATCCCAAAGCTAATGGAAGTAAGAAAAATTAGAGCATGAATCAATGATAGAGAAGCCCAAAACAATACTCAAGGGTTGATAAAACCAGGAGCTTGTGCTTTGAAAGAAAAAAACCCTTAGTAGATTCACACAGAAAGAAAATGAAAAGCAATGACAAGAAATCAATTACATCAGAGATGGAAGAGGAGAAATTATAACATACCACTCAGAAATATTGAGCCAGGGAAATAGGACAGAGGAAAGTGCAGTCAATCTGGAGTGCCACCAGGATTCCCTGAGCACAGAGCCGGGACTAAGTCCTCAATGACTGCAGGCTGTGTTCACCGCCCCCCCCCCCCCAAAAAAACCCAAAACCAGGAGGTAGAATACAAAAGCTTATAAGAAGTTATTTATTACAGACAGCTCTATGCTGTCAAGACGGAGAACTGAGGAGAATGGACGAATTCCTAGAAGTCCACACACCAACCTGGTCAGAGAGGAAACTGTCCCAAACTGAGGGAGGAGGAAATAGAAAACCTGAACAGACCAATCACATACAAGGAAGTTGAAAGAGTAATTTCAAATTTCCCTAGAATAAAAGCCCTCATTCAGACAAGTTCCTAGTACGTTCTAATAAATCTTCAAAGACTTACTGACTTTACTCCTCAAGCTCTTCCAAAATACTGAAGACACAGGACTCCCTCCTAGCCGTTTCTATGAAGGCAGCATTACACAAAGCAGATAGAGGAATTACTAAAAAAGAACATTTCAAACCATTTCCCCTGATGACAACATCAATGCAAAAGTCCTAAACAAAATCACAGCAAACTGAGTCAATAAATCACAATCAAGTGGGATTCATACAGGGTCTCAAGGATGATTCACGTACACAAATCAATTAATGTAACTTACGTGCTAGATCAACAAAAGGAAAAATGAAACCTTATATGACTGTATAAACAAACGCAGAGAAAGCTTTTGACAAAACCCAACATCCATTCATGGTAAAAAATAAAAATAAGACTGCACGGAAGCTTGCTCCAGATAGTAACAGCCATTCACAACAAGCCCCCACTAGGATCATACGCAATAGTGACAACCTAGAAGGTGTCCCTCTGAAATCAGGCATGAAGCAAGGATGTCCACCTTTTGCACTATTAATCAGCATCGTACTGCGAGTCCTAGAAGCAGCCGTTGGGCAAGAAAAAGAGATGAAAAGGATTCCACTGGAAAACAAAGGGAATTGTCATTGTTTTCAGCTGACTTAATAATACAGAGAGAGACACAAAAGAATCTCCAAACTAGCAGCTCGCTGCAGAGATGCCTCTAGACTTTGCACTGGCCGCTTTCACCAGGCTACTCCAGGGAGGAGCAGGTACTGTCCTTCCACCTGCCCCCTAGAAATCCCGGCAGCCGCCATCTTCCAGAACCCAATAAGAAGCCCAGGTATGTGGGAGGAGTAACAGCAAATGCCAGACCTCACGGGATGGGGGAGGAGCTGATCCAACTCCTCATCCCCACCCCCCGCCCCAGTGGGACCCTGAGATGATGCCCATGAACTGCCCTGGCTACTATTTAAGCTCCATAACGACCGTGATCCAGAGACACAAAAAAGAATCTCGGAACCTAGCAGCTCGCTGCAGAGATCTCTCCAGACCCTAATTATCTAAAATTTTGAAATTCCAGGAGCCCACATGGCCACTCTAGAGGCCGCATGACGTCTTATGCTATTCATAACAAGCAATACAAAGCAAATTGTTTGCATTGCCTTTTCAGCAGGATTGAGTGGTAATGGGAAAGTTCTAAATAGTAATGGTGAAACTGGTGTCGAAATATTGAATGTAATCAAAGTAGAGAGAGAGTATTGTGGAAATTGTCTGCCACACTGGCAAGGGAAGGGTTAGAATTGGGGGGAAATACCGGGAATTTCGGTGGCGGAAAATGTGCACTGGTGGAGGGATGGGTGTTTGATCATTGCATGACCGAAACTCAAACATGAAAGCTTTGTAGCTGTATCTCATGGTGAGTCAATAACAATAGTACTGCACTGTCCTCCCATTGTTCATTGATTTGCTCGAGCGGGCCCAGTAACGTCTCCATTTTGAGACTTGTTGTTACTGTGTTTGGCATATTGAATACATCACGGGTAGTTTGCCAGGCTTCGCTGTGTGGGTGAGATACTCTCAGTAGCTTGCCGGGCTCTCCGAGCGGGGCAGAGGAATCGAACCCGGCTCAGCCGGGCTGGCTCCATGCAAGGCTCTACCGCTGTGCTATCACTCCAGCCTCAATAATAATGATAATAATAATAACAATAATAATAATAAAATACATAGAAAACCCTGAGGATTCACTTTAAGAAAACCATTTAAGAGGGGGCCAGAGTAACAGTACAGTGGGAAGGGTGCTTGTCTTGCATGCAGCTGACCCAGTTCTATCCCTCGTATCACGTAGGATCCCCAGAGTACCGCCAGAAGTAATTCCTGAGTGCAGAGCCAGGAGTCACCCGTGAGCATCGTTGGGTGTGGCTTCAAAACCAAAACCCAACCAATCAACCAGCACACCAAAAAACTGTTTAGAAACAATAAGCCAGTGCAGACTACAGAATCAACCCTCAGAAATCTGTTGCAGGGAAATGGAGAACAGGTCATTGGCAGGAAGCTTACGGTGGGGAGACCCTCCCCCACCCACCTCGTCCCCACAAGCTCCCTGGGGTTGGCAGCCAGTGGCTGGGATGTCCCTGCAGGGGATGTGTTCAGGACCATGTGAACCTGCCACCCTCTCTGCCTGGGTCACGGCTAAGCTGGCGTTGAGAGGGGCTCCCACACCATGCGGGTGCTGGGAGGGAAGCAATGGCAGGAGAAGCCCACCTGTGGCAGAGGGTGGCCCTGAGAGGCAGGCGGCCCACCCTGGCTTGGGGAACAATGGTCCTCCGCAGTGTAGGACTGGCCACGTGGCCCTGTGGCACAGCTGTGCACCCCCAGCTCTGCCTGATTCCTTAGCTGGGCTCCCTCCTCCCCTCCCTGCTCCCATGCCCAGGGGTGGGGAGAGGCCACGTCTAGGGTCCCGGCTAGAAGGACGCGTCCTGCTAACTTAGGCAGCAGAACAACGCTACTAGGATTTCCGGGCGGCTGCTGACCGTCCAGTGACCAGGGCCGCTGGCTGGCTGGCATGGTCCCGAAACCCAGCCACAGGCCCGGGGACTTGGCAGGAATGCTGACAGACGGGAAATGGGTCTCTGTTTGCAGTCTGAAGCTCTGAGGTAAAGGTGATGTTCGCAGGCACTTGTCCACCCGCCCCCACCCCCAGGAGTGGGACAGGCCTGAGTCTCACTGTCCCTCCATCCCTCCTGCCTCCTGGCAGGCTGGCTGTCGGCAAGGACAAGCTGGCTGACACTCCTCCCCCCGCCCTGCCCAGCTGGTGGGGGGCACACTGTCGGGGCCCCTCTGAGCAGCCGTCAGAGGTGAGGTCGCCCATGACTCTCTTGCAGCGTCCAGGAACTCCCACCAGGGCACGGGGTGGGGGTGGGGGGTCGCCCCTTTCAGGCATGTTCAGGGGTTACAGATCCCTCACGGCAGAAGGTCCAGTGGGCAGGCGAACATTATGGAAACTCAAAACTGGAGGGGGTTAAAATCCCCTTGGGAGAAGAAGAAAAACTAAAGACACCTTTTACAATTTTATTCATGTATTGGGAACTGGAGTGATAGCACAGCGGGAAGGGCGTTTGCCTTGCATGCAGCCGACCCGGCTTCGATTCCCAGAATCCCATATGGTCCCCTGAGCACTGCCAGGGGTAATTCCTGAGTGCAGAACCAGGAGCAACCCCTGTGCATCGGCCAGGTGTGACCAAAAAAGCAAAAAATAAATAAATAAAATAAAATTTTATTCATGTGTTTATTAAATTGAATCACAGTGAGATACATGATTACAAAGTTGTTCATGACTGAATTTTAGTCATATCATGTTCCAACACCCGTCTCTTCACCAGTGTACATTTCCCACTACCAATGTCCCTAGTTTCTCTCCTGTCACACCGTCTCCACACCCTGCCACCCCGCCTCTATTGGCAGGCTCTATTCTTCTCTCTCTCTCTCTCTCTCTCTCTCTCTCTCTCTCTCTCTCTCGCTCTCTCTCTCTCTCTCTCTCCACCCTAAAAAGAGCATGATTGGTTGGAGGGATAGCACAGTGTGGAGGGCACTTGTCTTGCGCCTGACGATCTGGGTTTGATCCCCGGCATCCCACATGGTCCCCCGAGCACCTCCAGGGGTAATTCCTGAGTGCAGAGCCAGGAGTAAACCCTGAGATCGCTGGGTGTCACCCTCTCCCCAGCTTAAATAAATAATAATCCCCTGAATGTTCAGGACAGCCTATTTTCATTTTTTTCTCTCCAGGCTGGAGCAATAGCACAGTGGTAGGGCGTTTGCCTTGCACGCAGCCTGCCCCACCTATCTGGGTTCAATTCCTCCGCCCCTCTTAGAGAGCCTGGCAAGCTACCGAGAGTATCTCGCCCACAGGGCAAAGCCTGGCAAGCTACCCATGACGTATTCAAAATGCCAAACACAGTAACAATTGTCACAATGGAGATGTTACTGGGCCCGCTCGAGCAAATTTATGAACAACGGGAGGACAGTGATGGTGACAGTCTATAAAACGTATAGAAAGTTGGCCTCAGGTTCTAGGTGCTTCCCATATGGGACGTTTTGGGAAGACGCTGGTGAGGCTCGACCCCTACCATCCCCTCCCATCCTCCCAAACTTCCCTTAAGCTCCATTTCTCCAGCCCAGGGACCTCATTGTCTGCTTGCTAAAGAATCTGCTGCAGATAACAGACTGAAAGCCAACCAAAAGGAAAATGGGTCACAGTCAAATCCCAGCGGCCAGAAAGTGCCTCTTCGACCTCAGAGGTTCCCGAAAATGGGGGATTGGGTGGAAAATGGGGACAAATGACTATAACCAGCTTTTCTAGAGTATGTTGTCAATCTGCCGAGTACATGAAAATATTAAATAACTTTATTATGTGTCAGTTTTTGTCACCTAACTCTAATGGAGTCTTGCCTTGAGAACATAAAGTGTTAGCTACAGTTTTAAAAGTCTTTACTGTGTAAATGGGGCTGGAGCGGTAGCACAGTGGGTAAGGCATTTGCCTTGCACGGGGCCAACCTGGCGGACCCAGGTTTGATTCCTCCGCCCCTCCCGGAGAGTCCGGCAAGCTACCGAGAGTATATTGCCTGCATGGCACAGCCTGGCAAGCTACCCATGATGTATTCAATATGCCAAACACAGTAACAAGTGTCACAATGGAGACATTTCTGGGCCTGCTCGAGCAAATCCATGAACAATGGGAGGACAGTGATAATGACTGTGTAAATGGGTAAGTGAGGCATGTTTTGTGGTAAAGTCTGCATTAAATCTGTATGAGATAAGATTTTCTAGGACCAAACTCTAAGGAAAGGTCTTGGTTTGGGAAACTGCATAGATGCTTGGTTTGGATGTTTGGATGCATGGTTCAGATCCATGGGTGTTTGGTTCGGATGCTTGGAGGCTTGGTTCAGATGCTTGGATGCTTGATTCGGATGCTTCGATATTTGGTTCGGATGCTTAGATGCTTGGTTTGGATGCTTGGAGGCTTGTTCGGATGCTTGGAGGCTTGTTTGGATGCCCGGATGCTTGATTTGGATGCTTGGATGCTTGATTTGGATGCTTGGATGCTTGGTTCAGATGCTTTCTGTGTCCAGAGCCAAGGAAGGACCCCTGTGTCCCTGCAGACCGTCCACCCACCGTCCTGCCCTGGCCAGCTCCTCTGCCCACTGCTCACCAACCCTGAGCCTCCTGCTTGGCCATCCAGACCCAGCTGCCCCTGAGACAATACTGTCCCCTAGACACAGAGCCTGCAATTCTGTATCTTAACATTCTTCCAGAAACAACCCCCCTGCCCGCCCCTCCCAAAACCCCCACTCTGGCTGCCCCCACCATGGGCTCGCCTGGGTGTGGAGGTCGCTGCTGAAATCAGACAAAACAGTATCAGAGGAATTAAAAGGGCACCCATGGGTAAAGTTTACTGGGCTTCCCAGAACACCCAGGAAACCTACCTTACCCCTGCTCCAGCCCAAAGTTTTTCATGGCTGCACGCCTTGGCACGTCCCTGCTCCACTGGCCAGGAAGTGACCCACCATTCAGGGAACTCATTTGTCCCCATGTGGCAACACAGCTGAGATAAGTGCCTGAGAGAACCCACACCCTCCCTTGCCCACAGCCACGCAGGAGGCCAGCAGCAGTGGGACAAAGGGCTCAGGACCCGGCCACCTCTCCCAGCCCCCATCTCTGCAAAAGGCCTCCAAGCTTGGCAACCAGGCCACAGTTAAGGGAGGGACTCTGGCTCTGAACGCACCGTGAAAGTGAGCCAGGTTGCTGTGTATTCAAAGGACTCTGCATCTCAGAATCTTCCAGAACAGCTCAGAAAATTCCAGAACATTTCAGAAGTTTCCAGAATATCCTAGAAGCTCCCAGAACAGTATATAAGAGTTAGTGCTTCTGCTCCATGCTTCTTCAGGACACCTGGGCCCAGAGGAGCTTGGATCCAATGCTTCTCAAACTGGACTGTTATTTTTTTAAACTTTTTTTTTTTTTTGCATTTTTTGGGTCACACCCGGCGATGCACAGGTGTTATTCCTGGTTCATGCACTCAGGAATTACTCCTGGTCATGCTCGGGGGACCATATGGGATGCTGTGAATTGAACCCAGGTCAGGCCGCGTGCAAGGCAAACACCCTACCCGCTGTGCTATTACTCCAGCCCCCAAATTGGACTGTTTTAAGGAGCTAGGGAGATTCAGAAAAGCTTCATCCCTTCTCTGTTAAAACCGGGACCATGGGGAGAGAGTCCCAAGCATTTTGGGGTGGGGGGTGGTTGTAACAGTCCAGAGAGGCCCCCAAAGAATCCCACCCACCATCTTTTCCCCAAGTGCTGGAGGAATAAATGGGAAAGATTCATTTGCACAGAGTGAGCCCCGCAAAGCTTCGATGTCCAGCGCAGCCCACATACGCCACCATGTTCGCAGAGGCTCAATGATTCAGTCGTATCAACTGCAGCCGACCAATTCGCGCGGCTGGGGGTAGCCGTGACTCCCCCTGTGGAGAAGCAGGCCCCCCCCCCCCCCGTGTGGCTCACTGGGGCGGGGAGGAGAGAGGTGGCCTCCACGGCAGTGCCCGGGGCATCGAGGAACAGTGAGTTGGCTCTGAGCCCCTGCTCGGGACACTCACGGTCAGCAGCCCTGCGGGGTGGGCATCAAACCATGCTTAAAGGTTCCATCTGCTGTGCATGGTGCGGGGTGGGGAGAAGACCCCCTCTGCCCGACTCCTTCGGGGAATCCTGGAGCCAGGAGGAGAAAGAGGTGCCTTTTGCCAGGAGGGAAGGTCAGTCCGAGCCCTTCCCCAGGCTGCTGGGCCCACCTTGGGGGGTGATAGAGACAGGAGGAGCATCTTCAGGAAGTAAAGGCAAGAAGGAGACACACCTGGACCTCTCCAGAGTGGGACAGGCCCAGAACGGCTTTGTGGGAAGGTGCAGTGTGGTTATTTTCCCAACCATCTTTGTCCTGAATTCTTTTTTTTTTTTAATTTTCAAATATATCTTAATTTATTAAAATGTATGCACGGTAAAAGATTCAATAAATAGTTCAAAAACCTTTAGAAGACATAAAAATTAAGCATAGAGTTAATCACAATATATTCCAAAATTTATCACAGAAACAATATCACACAGACCCAAATACTCTAACTGAAAAATAGGATTTATACTGAAACATAATTTTAACACCCTTGCATTTAAAACATTTGAGATGCATTTAAAACATTTGAAATGCATGTGTTCAATATTGCCATCAGCATATAAAAGTTGACTTCAAATATTTGCTTATATTTAATTTTACCTCTTTTTCTTGAGTGACAAAACAATTCAAGCATATAGGATTTTACCAAATTCTTTACGAGTTTATTAGTGGGGTTTTCCTGGGAAAAGCAGTGATAAAGTCCCATTCCTGAGTTCCTCCTGGAGAGCAGTGAGCATTCCTGCCCCTGCTCCCCTCCTCCCCCTCCCCCCTCCCTCCTCTCGAGCTGCCGGCCATGCTCGGGGCTGTGATTCTGCATCTCAGCATCCCTCCAGGGCCCCACATGGGCCTTTCGTCTCAGAGGCTTTCTGCTATTGGTCTAGTTTAGGTTTCTGACAATGTTTTTTTTTGTTTTCCAACTTATATTACAGTGCTCCCCCCGCCCCCCCCCCGCCCCACTTTCCCCAAAAGTCAGTTAAAAGTGTCTCGCAGGGGCCAGAGAGATTGTACAACAGGTAGGGCATTTGCCTTGCACGCGGCTTACCGAGTTCAATCCCCGGCATCCCATAGGGTTCCCTGAGCACCGCCAGGAGTAATTCCTGAGCATCGCTGGGTGTGACAACGCACCCCCCCCCAAAGTCTCTTGCATCTTTTCAAGGCTGAAGACTTTGCTGTTCAGCCACGATGCTTTGTTCAATGCTCCAGGCTCCGAGTCCCTTTTCTCTGCCTTTCACAAGTTTTTGCAGAACTTGCCTGTGCTGCATGATATCCACTCTGCATTTACGATCCCTTCCTTGAGGCAGAGACATCCCCTCTCCTCTCGCCCTTTGTCCTGACTCTGCCTCTCACTCCTGGCTTGTGGGGAAACTTCTCTCTCCCTTTCTGTTCTAAATACCCATGGCTTTCTTCAGTATTGGTGATTCCCCTTATCCTAAGGCCGCCTCGGCCGGAGCCTTTCTCCCTCCTTGATCTGAGTCTCCTGGGAAAGGCGTCAGCATCCCGGCTGGTTCTCCTGCTGCTGGAAGCTCCTGCAGCCACTCCACCCCTCATCCCCTTATAGCACCAATTCCTTGGTCACAGATTGCACATCGCTGGTTTTCTCTTTAACCCGTCCACTGTCCAATTTACCCTGTTTTCTTGTCTATCAGGTTGTATATCTTGGTGTTGATAAAAATGTCGCTGCCGGCATCCCTAGCCGGGTCACTTCTTCTTCTCCCATCCCCGACGCTGGGGTGGCGGCTTCTCGCGCCTCATGCTGAGCAGACCTGATGTTAGTGGACGCTCCTCCTCTGCCGTGAATGTCCACATCAGATCAGAGAGCCGGGGCACAGAGGGGATGGCACCTGTGATCCCCAAGCCCCACCTGGAGTGACCCCTGAGCACAGAGAAAGGAGTGAGCCTAAGTGCAGGTATGTGTGGCCCTCCAGAATAATCATATATTATACACAACAGCAGCAGGGGCCCAAGCAGTGATAGCACAGTGGGGAGGGCGTTTGTCTTGCATGCAGCTGACTCAGGCTTGATCCCGGTACCTCGCAGGGTCCCCCCAGGGCCTCAGGAGTGACCAGAGTACAAAGCCAGACATAAGCCCTGAGTACCAACACATGGGGCCCAAACCAAACAAAACCCCCCAAACTCCAAAAGTGCTTCTGCGTTTCCTAGATGACAGTGGAGACCCACCCCTCCGCCCCCAGGAGTCCATCCGCTTTCTCGGGAACCATAGCAAGTACTCACCTTCCTGTGCTACGAAGAGCCTTTGCAGGCTCCGTGGAGTGGGAGTGGGGTTGCCTCACTGAAGGTGACCGTCTGAAGGTGACCTCCACCCCCTGTTTGCACCTCTCCTGCGTCTAGCAAACAGTTTCTATCTGAGCGACTGTGTGTGTATGGGGGGGTGGGGTGGTGGCAGTCCCTGCTCTATCTTTCTATCTTTCCTGGTGTGAGTTGGGCTTCAGCCCTGCCTTCCTTCCTGGTGGACAGGCAGCCGGCTGGCTGCTCCCCCTGGCCTCTCCAAGCTAGAGCCTGCCCCTGGGTGGCCTGGATACTAACAGGCCCCTGGATATCCCCTCTGCGGGAGAAGCAGCAGTCTGTCTTCAGACACACAGACACATACAGAAATACGCAGGCAGACTTACACACACACGTAGTGAGACACACAGAGACAGACACACACACAGACAGACACACATACATGCAGACAGACACATACACATATATGCAGGCAGACAGACACAGACAGGCAGACAGATGTATACACACATACACAAAGACAGACACACAAACAGACACACGCATGCATACACACAGACAGGCAGGCAGAGAGACTGACAGATACACACACACACTGCTGAAGATATAGCACAGGGGTGGAAGCACTGGCTTTGCAAGAAGCCAACTGTGGGTGGAATGCGGGCACCACACAGGAACCCTGAGCACGTCAGGAATGACCCTCAGCAGAGCCAGGACTAAGCTCGATGCTTAGCTCGACCAGGTGTGGTCCCCCCTCAAAAATACAAAACACACACACACAGCACTTTGTGTATGAAATATTGTGTGCCTACAAGATGCTTCAGGGGCGAGACGCTGGAGGATGCTCACAGGGTCTTCAGGCTCAGGAGGGTTCCCTCCCCCAGCGCCTCTGGCCCAGGTCAGCTTCCAGTTTTAGGCAGAGAGATGAGAACATGGGTACTGGGAAAACTGTATGGAACCGAACCCAGCCCAGGCCGCGTCCCCTGAGTGGGACCTGCACACTGTGAATGAACTAAGCTTCACCCACCGCCTCCCACCCCCAGTCTGGGCCTGGGCTGTGGCCAAAGGGGTGAGCGTGGATCTGTGGATGGTCTTTGATCTTAGCTTAGCCTTTGTTGCAGGGGTGGATTTTTTCCTGAGGGGTCCAGCCATGGGGGCTAGGGGACCGGAACGGAATACTGAGTGGTTTCCCCATTCCTCCCATGGGTCTTTGCCCCCAAACTCTTCCCGCCATTGGGCTGGTTTAGGTTCCAGATATTACCAGTCCTCCCCACCCCTGCAAGGGGACCGAGGTCTGGGCTGTGCCACATTTACTTCTCCTGCCCGGCAGCCCCTCTGTGCCACCCACCCATCCCAGCAGCCCCCAGGGACTCCTTTGCAGCTGGTTCTGGTGAGAAGGGAAGGCTGAGTGTGGGGGTCTCTTCTCCTGGCTCCCCCTGCAGAGAGTCTGGGGCTGCCTTGGTGCAAGGTCCATAGGCACCGCACTGCTCCCAAGGGTTCAGGTGATGTGGCTGAACTTCAGTGGTACAGAATCCAGGCTATGCCAGAACATTCTAGAATCCTCTGGTACTATGTTCCATGGTGCCTGGGAGTCGCACATGCAAGGCGAGTGCTTCCCTGTCCCCAATCACGGCTGATATTTCCTATAAAATATCCCCCACAGACTCAGCTGGGCACCCGGGGGCCAGCAGGGCGACCCTCTGCACGCAGAAAGCCTGGCCATGAAACCTGAAAACCTCAGCCAGCCCCAAACACGTGAGCCAGGGGCCGGGGAGATGCTCCAGGGGCTGGTGCTCCGGTGCAGCGTGTGGGAGCTCCAGGTCCAATCCCCGGCACCGTATGCTCCCGAGGCATTGCTGGGAGCAGCCCCATGGCACGGCTGTGTGTAGCATGAAAATGAAATGAAAACAAAAACCAAAATGATGCAACACAAAAATCCTAAAAGACTCTGACATTTAGACTTCAGAACCCCTCATCCTGAATATGCCCCTAAATCAAGTGCTTCCTCCAAAAAGAGGGGGCGGTGGTTTAGGTGCTATCTCCTTAGTCTAAAGTTTCTCTTATTATGGGCACTCATACTTGCTATTTTTGGGTGGGGCTCACCTGGCAGTGCTCAGGGCTTAATCCCTGTTCTGTGTTCAGGAATTCCTAGTGGTGGGCTCAAGGACATTATAAGGTGCCAGGGGTCGACTCCGAGTCACACACGTGCAAAGCAAGCTCCCAACAGACTCTCAGGTCCAGTAGTTGCATTTTGAATTGAGGCTTTTTTGTAGTAAAACAAAACTAAACAAAAACACTGCTTTTATTTACTTATTTAAATTAATTTTCGTTTTTTTAGGCCACATCTGGTGATTCTCAGCAATTATTCCTGGCAATACTCAGGAATTATTCCCAGTGATGCTGAGAAATTACTCCTGGCAATACTTAGGAATTACTCCTGGCAATACTCAGGAATTACTCCTGGCGGTGCTCAGGAATTACGCCTGGCAACATTCAGGGACTGGACATTGAACCCGGTCAACCGTGTGCAAGACAAGCGCCCTACCTAATGTACTATCTCTCCAGCCCCTTTATTTGTTTCATGTTAATTTTACTTTTTTAACGAAAGACCAGTGTTTTCCTCCTGGAAGGACAGTGGCCTGGAATGACCCCGAGCCCTGCTTGCCCAGGAGCTTAAAGCAGCCGCCTGGCTGAATCACTCAGGAGATAAAGGAGCAAAGTTAGTTACCAGGGATTAAATTCCCCCAGACGCTCTGATGTCGGACTCAGCCTGGACTCTCAGAGGGCACTTGGTAGGGGTCCGTGCACGCAGCAGGACGTCTGGGTGGGACTTCTCTCCTAGAGGCAGGGGAAGCACATGCGTGCATTCTGTGCAAACACACCCTTTGTGCTGAGGAGGGGGGAATCCCCTGCCAGCACCTGCTAGGGTCAGCTCACTCTGATTCCAGAAATCAGATGAGACTCGAGAGCAGGACGGAGCGAGAGCTCAGGGCAAAATGCTCGCCTTGCATACAGCTAAGCCCCCCAGCACTGTCAGATATGATCTGAAAGTTCTGAGCAACATCAGGTGGCCCAGAGAATCCCTCACAGTGAAATTGCTGGAGTGGCTCCCAAGGTGGGGACTCAGTTTCTATTACGCTGCTGGACCACCCAGCAGGGCCTGTGCTCCAAAGACTGGGCCCCAACAAAGGTGGGAGCTCCGTTTATAGAATAGTTGGGGCCAGGTGGGATGGGGGCATCTGTGGGCAGCTGGCAGCAAGAAAAAAGAAGAAATCCTCAAGCATTTCATCTGCACGCAAGGGGGAGGCCCCTCAGGGTGTGAGTGTGGGGGGGTGCCCTCCAGGCTCCCGGGTTACAAGCATGACTAGGACCATCCCCAGGCCTTCCCTGCCCACTTCCTGCTGCCCACTCGGCTCTCTGGGGCGGGCCGGGCTCTACTTGCCTCATCTCCCCGAGCCTCCCCAGGAATAAGCCCTGAGCACCTCTGGGTGTGGCACCTGAACAAAACAGAAGGCTCCATCTTTTTTTTTTTTTTAATTTTTTATTAGTGACTCACTGTCAGGCACAGTTACAGACTTACAAACTTTAGTGCTTGTGTTTCAGCCATACAATGGTCGAGTACCCATCCCTCCACCAGTGCCTATTTTTCACCACCAATGGTCCCAGCATCCCTCCCACCACTCCTGCCTCATCCCCTCCACCCTATCCTGCCTCTGTGGCAGGACATTCCCTTTTGCTCTCTCTCTCCTTTTGGGTGTTGTGGTTTAGGGTGTTTTTTTTTTTTTTTTGGTTTTTGGGTCACACCTGGTGATGTACAGGTGTTACTCCTGGCTCTGCATTCAGGAATTACTCCTGGTGGTGCTCAGGGTACCATATGGGATGCTGGGATTCGAACCTGGGTCGGCAGCGTGCAAGGCAAACGACCTACCTACTGTGCTATCGCTCCAGCCCTGGGTGTTGTGGTTTAGAAGTCTCCATCTTGACGGTCATTTAGCTCTGTCTGGACTTTCTCATCAGAAAAATGCCATTCCTGATCCGTGTCCCGAGTTCCTGTGAAGCTGGAGCCCGGGCACCCTCCAGGAGAAGGCTCTGCGTGTGACAGATGGCAGCTTGGGAGCAATGTAGAAAGTCATTTGAAAATGTGATCTTGCCTAAAATAAAGGTAGATAGTAAAATGTGTGATTGCCTAGTTCTTGCTCTCGGAGAACCCAGCAGGCTACTGAGTGTATCCTGCCCACACGGCAGAGTCTGGCAAGCTCCCCATGGCGTATTCGATATGCCAAAACCCAGTAACAATGACGGGTCTCATTCCCCTGACCATGAAAGAGCTTCCAATGTGGCACTTGCTAAAATCTCAGGGCTGGGATGAATGGAGATGTTACTGGTGCCTGCTCAAGGAAATCCATGAACAACGGGATGATAGTGATACAGTTAGTAAAATGTGTTCTACTAAGATCCAAGGTCACCTCTTCTACAGCTCAGAACCTCAGAAGTGGTTTCTTCCACTTCATTATGGCCAGGAGGAAGGAGGGGCCACAGACTTTGAGAACTTGGGGTAGAAAAGGCCAGTATTTGAGAAGTTCGGAGGGAGAGAAAGTCCCATGGAATGAGCTGAAGGGGAGGGTCTGTGCCCAGCCCTGGGCCAGCCCGGCAGAAAAGCCCACTTGGGGGCCTGATAGCACAGCAGGAGAGCATTTGCCTTGCACACAACCAGCCCGGGTTCGATCCCCGGAATCCCATTTGGTCCCCAAGCACTGCCAGGAATAACCCCTAAGCATCGCTGGGTGTGACCCCCCCCAAGAAAGGCAACGCTTCCTCATCTCATCTTTTCCTCAGTGACCATCACATGGGGACCAGAAGGGGCTCCTGAGCCCTCAGCTCTTGACACAGCCCCCAACACCCAGAGGCTGTGCCTTGGCTCGCCCGGGGGCACCAGGAGCGGGTCGACCTCCTGAATCTGGGTCCTGTCCCAGGACTGGGGGCCTAGGTGGCCCAGTTCTGACCTGGACACCCCAGATTCTGAAGCCTCCCAGGAGGCTCCTGGGGGTCCCAGGACTGAATGCTCTGCCTCGGGCTCTGCTAGGTGTGATAGTGCAGAGAGAGGGTCTGAGCAAGACCTCTGCTCACACTCGCAAGGAGGCAGGTACTGTAAAGGCCGGAAACTGTCAGTGCTGGATGGGTTGTGGGGGGAGGGTCCCTCCTCACTGTGGACCGGCCTCTATGGAAGGCATGTGGACACTGCTCAGAGAAGTAAGACTGAGATTTCCTATGGATTCAGCATTTTCTTTTTGACTTCTAACCCCAAACACAAAAATGTGAATTCCAAAAGGTCTCCGCAAACCCATTCCCTGTAGCAGTGCTGGGTCCCACGGCTAGGTCTCAGAGAGCGTGGGGGTAGGGGGGTAGCTGAGACCCCTGACACAGCCTCTTCCTTCTGGTCCAGCTACACCTGACAGTCGCCAGGGGCTGCCCCTGGCGCAGGGTTCAGGGAACCGCGTTGTACCGGGGATGGAGCCTGGGCGCCCAGAGATGGTCCTGGGCTCTCTCCACACCCAGTAAAATGAGCTAAAATTTGAAAGCAGGGACTCGAGAGTACAGTGCAGGTTCTGCTCCCAGCGCTGCATATGATTCCCTGAGCACTACCAGGAGTGAGTCCTGAGCACAGAGCGAGGAGTGAGTCCTGAGCACAGAGCCAGGAGTCAGCCCTGAGCACAGAAGTGAGAGTGAGCCCTGAGCACAGAGCCAGGAGTGAGCCCTGAGCACAGAGCCAGGAGTGAGCCCTGAGCACAGAGACAGGAGTGAGCCCTGAGCACAGAGCCAGGAGTAAGCCCAGAGCACAGAGCCAGGAGTGAGTCCTGAGCACAGAGCCAGGAGTCAGCCCTGAGCACAGAAGTGAGAGTGAGCCCTGAGCACAGAGCCAGGAGTGAGCCCTGAGCACAGAGCCAGGAGTGAGTCCTGAGCACAGAGCCAGGAATCAGCCCTGAGCACAGAGCCAGGAGTAAGCCCAGAGCACAGAGCCAGGAGTGAGCCCTGAGCATAAAACTGGGAGTGAGTCCTGAGCACAGAGCCAGGAGTAAGCCCTGAGCACAGAGCCAGGAGTCAGCCCTGAGCACAGAAGTGAGAGTGAGCCCTGAGCACAGAGACAGGAGTGAGTCCTGAGCACAGAGCCAGGAGTCAGCCCCAAGCACAGAGCCAGGAGTCAGCCCTGAGCACAGAGCCAGGAGTGAGCCCTGACCACAGAGCCAGGAGTGAGTCCTGCATCCTGCTGGGTGTGGAGTCCTTTCCCCATCTAAGCA
Source organism: Sorex fumeus (assembly GCF_029834395.1). Lineage (NCBI taxonomy): Eukaryota > Metazoa > Chordata > Mammalia > Eulipotyphla > Soricidae > Sorex > Sorex fumeus. Next base: position 4,528,247 of record NW_026606098.1, on the reverse strand, counting down.
GGTCACAGCCGATCCTGGTGCCTCCCACAGAGGGGTCCCTGGCGTGCCGTGGCACTCAGCCAGGTGTGTGTGTGAGTCCTGGGCTGCTGCAGCTAAGTGACACGAGATTCCGTGGACAGGAGAGCGCCGTGGGCACTGGAACCAGCATGTGCCCCCACAGGCACTGGTGAAGGGCCCTCCCTCACCCTTAGTGGTCAACAGGAGAGGGCAGGGGAGAAATGAAGAAGACACAAACTCCAAATGCTTAAGGGTCCTGAACGAAGGTCACCTGTGTCGGACGTGTCTGAGCACTGCCCCATAAGCCATGTCCCCGGCCTCTCTTCCTATAAAAGGGTTTTTAAAACTTCAGTTTCTATACTTTAATTTCAGGTGCAACAGATAGAGACAGCGGTAGGGCGTTCGCCTTACAAGCGGCCAACATGGCCAACCCGAGTTCGATTCCTCCGCCCCTCTCGGAGAGCCTGGCAAGCTACCGAGAGTATTCGATATGCCAAACACAGTTTTTATGAAAGCAACACACAAAAAAAAACATGACAGCCAGGCAATCACGCCAGACAAGGAGCAAGTTGCAGAGCGTCTGGGCCATTTCTGTGCAGAATCTTAGCTCTGAGTCCAGTGTCTGTGTGTGTGTGTGTGTGTGTGTGTAGGAAGGGAGGAGGGCACTCCTGTCAGTGCCCAGGGCTGACTCCTGGCTCTGTGCTCAGGGATCTCTCCTCGCAGGGCAAGGGGAACCATGAGGGGGGCTGGTCTGCCCCACTGTGCCATTGTTCGGCCCAACTAGGGTTTATGCATCCCGCAGACCCCAAGGAGGGACTTTCAGAGTGCTCACGGGGTGCAAATGACACCAAGGGAAGTGGCTGAGACCTCCAGGGCCTGCAGGAGTTCTGGCCTGACCGAGGATGGGCTGAGGGGCAGGAGAGGGAGGCCGAGTGGATGCCACTAGGCCGGGCCTCTTCCCACTGCAGTGGAGGCATGCCCCCCCCCCTCTTTTGCTTTTTGGGTGACACTTGGCGATGCACAGGGGTTCCTCCTGGCTCATGCACTCAGGAACTGCTCCTGGCGGTGCTCAGGGGACCATATGGGATGCTGGAGATTGAACCTGGGTTGGCTGTGTACAAGGCAAACACCCTACCCGCTGTGCTATGACTCCAGCCCCGAGGCATGGTCCTGTCTCTCTGCGGGGAGACAGAACCTGTGTAAGCAGAGGAGGATGGCGGCAGGGGGCTCCTCCTTTGTGCCTGCCTCCAAGCCTGCAGGCCGCTTCTCCCGGTGGACGTGGACAGGCTGAGCCCAGGATGGCCCAGCTAAAAGCAGAGCCCTGGTACAGGGGAGATGCATCGCAGGCCGAGTGTCGGCTCTGTGTATGGGGGCCCAGGTCCCAAACCCGCCAATGTGTGAGCACTGAGCCAGGAGCAAGCAATCCCCAGGGTGTGCCCCCCCTCCCCCAGACCAAACACAGCAAGAAACCAGGTGTTCCTGTGTTTGTGTGCGCTCGGCCAGCACAAGCCCTGGGGGGTGGAGATGGGCGTGGGCCAGATGCTGTGGGCAGACGGCCTGGAGACACCACACGCACTTTGACCCAAAGCCTGGGGAAGGAGAACGCAGGACGGGCACCACTGGGGTTGTTCCCACACCACAGGCCCCATCTCTGCTGGCCACTGTCCCCCATCTGTCCCCTGGCTTGGACGTGAGATTACAGGAGGAAGTAGTGACCTCAACACCAGGGTGACGAACTGCAAACACAACAGCCCGGAAGAGGTTGGGGAAGCCCAGAACGGCCCAGCCCAGAGGCTGCTTGGAACCAGGGAGTGGTGGTGGGGTGTGGGTGGGGTAGGGGACACGCATGGCAGAGGGACAGAAGGGGCAGTGTGGCCCTGACCTGGGTCACAGCCCCCTTCCTGAATAACCAAATCTGCACCCTGCCCAGCTGGGGATGTGGGGGGGATGAGGGTACCTCACTGGTGCAGTGTGTGGGTGTGTGTGTGTGTGTGTGTGTGTGTGTGTGTGTGTGTGTGCATGCTCACGTGCATGTGAGTATGAGGGCGTTTGGTGAAGTAAGTGTGTGTTTCTATGTATGAGAGTGTGTCACTGGTGCAGTGTGTGTTTGTGTGTTTGAGGGTGTGTCATTGGTGCAGTGAGTATGTATATGAGGGTGTGTTATTGGTGCAGTGTGTGTGTGTGTGCACACGTGCGTGTGTGTATGAGGGTGTGTTGGTGCAGTATGTGTGTGTTTGTGTGCATTTGAGTGTGTCACTGGTGCAGTGTGTGTGCACACGTGTGTGTGTGTATGAGGGTGTGTTGGTGCAGTATGTGTGTTTGTGTGCATGAGAGTGTGTCACTGGTGCAGTGTGTGTGTACGTGTGTGTGTATGAGGGTGTATGAGGTGTATGATTGGTGCAGTGAGAGTGTGCCACTGATGCAGTGTGTGCGTGTGTGTTCACTGGTGCAGTGTGTGTGTTTGTGTGTCTCACTGGTGCAAACTCTGTGGGATATGCGATGCCAATTTCTGAAAATTCTGGAAATGGGGGCCTGTGTGTTCAAAAAATAGGTAAGTAAACGACACTGTGGACTTTCTCTTACCACGTGTGTTCGGTGGCCATGAGCCGCTTTTCATCCCGTCCTGCAGCCGCCGCCAACAGACGCATGAAGGTGGGAACAGGCCTGCCAGGCTGGTTGGTGATCAGCCGCTGTTTATCCCGATCTCGGCTCCCTCTGCCTCCTTCCAGCCTCCTTCCAGCCTCATCCACTTCTATCTTCCTCCCGCCCCCTAGGCTCACTTTCTCCCTAGGCCCAGTCTGGCAGTCTAGAGATCATCCCCAGATGACGGGGAGGGGGGGGGGGATATTGGGATCAGTGGTGGTGGAAAATGGGCACTGGTGGAGGGATGGGTACTCAATCATTGTATAACGGAAACACAAACACAAAAAATGTAAGTCTACAGCTGTACCTCATGGTGTTTCACTAATAAAAATTTAAAAAAAAAATAGAGCTCATCCCCAGCGTTCGGGATAGCAACTACCCCTAGGTCAGATAGCACAATCAACATAGGTAAAGCCCTTTCTTCCTTCAGGGGAAGCTCTTCTAAGACAAGATCCCTGACTAGGAGATCCTCAAGGGCAGAATTTCACCTAGGGGTGCGTTTCTCCTTCCCTTAGGGCAACAACCATTTAAACATTCATCTCAATCCTACTTCTTTATAAATGAGTCATTTTATGTGGACACAGTAAGTGGTACATTAAGCTTGTAGGGTGGCTCTCCTGGGGACATCTCGCTATAATCCCAGACTACAGTGCTCAGGCCAGATTAGTTTTTCCTAACCCGAAGCAGGGGCCTAATCCAGTTGTTTCTCTTTGGATCATGATGGCATTTGTCCATGGCTGTGCTCTTAACTTGTAGTTAAGTATCATGGAGCTTGGCCTGGCCCATTTCGATGCCAGGGTAGCTCACAGCTTGCCCTGGGTCCATCCAGTCCCTTGTCGGGACCCTGCTTTAAGGGTACTAGGAACTAAGAACAACTGAGGCTTAAGTCAAGAAAACAGACGCCCAGGAGGAAATATTATTCAGAGTCAATTAGCTCCCAAGTTACAAAAGCATAGCATTAACTGTCTTCCTGCATCTATACAAAAGGACATTGCTCTGAATTAACTATGCAAAGGACATAAGGGGAGGAGAAAAAGCAATATTTCACTTACAAATACAAATCCAGAGATTTCTGAGGAATTTGACTTTACAAGCCACAGGTGCTGCTTAGAAAATAGGTGGGTGACAGACAGAGAAGTTAAAGATGAATCCCGAGGAAACAGGAGTGCTCCAGGAGCACTCTGATAGGTGTTGCTCAGTAAACTAAGCTCCCTGTGGCAGAGGAGGAAGCACAAACCAATGTTACCCAACAGGGGCCCATAGAATAAGCCGTCCCGAGCTCACTGGTCCCCTCAAAGGTACTGAAGGCCAGGGACAGCACTTGGTCTGCAGCCCCTGGAACCCTGCTCAAGTGACAGAAATGCTACTCTGGGGGCTGGAGAAATAGCCCAGGGATGTGGCACTTGGCTTCACACAGCCAGCCTGATTCAACCTGGCACTACACAGGTCACTGCCCCCACCAGGAAGTTTGCTTAGAGAAATGTGAGGGAGATGGGGGTAGGGGGAGAGAGGAGGGAGGGAGAGAGAATCAAGACAGACAGAGACAGACAGAGAGAGCAAGAGTGAGAGAAAGAGACAGCGACAGCGACGAGAGAGCGAGAGAGAAAGAGAGAGTGAGAAAGGGAGAGAGAGCGAGAGAGAGCTGTTTAAGAAGGAAAGGATGAGGAGCGTTACACTGCAGGGATGGGGTCACTGGCCCCGGATGGGAAATGGCTGTCGGAAAAGAGTGTCCTGGTCCCGTGAGGGTGGGAGAGGACGGCTAACGTCTGCCTCTGCCCCGCGCGCCACCCAGTCCTCTCCTCTAGAGGTCCTTCCTAGGCTCCGGCCTGCTCCGGGCACCACTCTGTGTCTCTAAGGCCTTCAGACTCCCAGCTGGGTCCCAGTGCTCCCCAGCCCACACACTCGCACCTGCACACACACACACACCCGCTGACACACCATCACACCTGCACACTTAGACACACACACTCATGCTGACACACTATCTCATCTGCACTCTTAGACACACACTCACACTGACACACACCATCATACCTGCACACTTAGACACTCACACACACTCATGCTGACACAACCATGACACCTACACACTTAGACACACACACTCATGCTGACACAACCATCACACCTGCACACAGACACTCACACTGACATACCATCACATCTGTACACCTAGACACATACACTCGTGCTGACACACCATCACACCATCACACCTGCAGATTTAGACACTCACGCACACTCATGCTATACACTTAGACATACACATACATACACACTCACGTGTATACATTCACACATATATACACCCACACTGACACATGTGCCACACATAGTTGTACACTGACACACATGATATCAAAAAGCAGGCACATGCACACACACTGACACAGAGTCCTATAGATGCTGGCACACGCGCAATCACATGTCACACATGCACACATGCAGGCACACTCACACATTCACAATTCACATGCATACACATGTACTGACACACAGCCCTACACACAGACACAGTTGCATACTCACACACACACACTTCCACCTCACTCTCACATGGACATAGTCACAAACACCCACGTTTGTATGCTCACCCTCTCTGATACAGTCACATACACACACACACACACACTTGCATGCTTGCCCTCACTGACAGTCACATACACACACACATCTGCATGCTCACCCTCTCTGACAGTCACATACACACACCTGCTTGCATGCTCGCCTTCACTCCGATAGTCACATGTGCGCGCGCGCGCACACACACACACACACACACACACATACACACACACGGCCTGTGCGGCCCCCATTCTGACTGGCCCATGTGTCTCACAGTACCCTCACCTGCACACCATGGGACCAGCGGGGTCCTGACCCTGGAGATGGCCCCCACCCTGGAGATGGCCCCCAGACACGGGGTGATGAGCCCCCCCATGGTCAAGGGCCCAAGGGTGACCTCCACTCAGTGACTGGAGACAGGGGGCACCCTGGGGCCTCTGGTATCCTCATTCTCTTGCACCTGTTGCCATTCCCCCTTGGGGGCACTTGTACCCGTCCTGAGACGGGACCTGGAGGAGGTGGGCACCCGGGCAGAGCTGACTACGGCCACAGCAGGTGCGTGACTGTTTTCTTTGCTGTGTGTTGCACAATCCCCACTTCCTGGGTCAGGTGCCTTCCCGACTGACCGGGCAAAGGACAAAGCCAGTCTGTGAGTCAGTGAGATAAGGGACAAAGCCGGATGGTCGAGTGTGGGGTTCCAGGTGCGGGTCAGGCCACTGCCCGTGTCAGCACAGAGAGCGAGCCGGGCCGGGCTTGCTCCAGAAAGTGGGCTCTCAGGGAGAGTGTCGGGGGCTCCCTAGAGGTGAGGTCCCCCAGAGCTTCTGTCCTGCGGGAGCAGCCCTGGGTGGGGCTGCGGATAAGTAAACCCTGTGAGGGGGTTGGCGGGGCAGGCTGTTTTCTGGTCATGTTCGTGAAAGAAAACAGTCCCCTGGGTGACTGAGACCAGTGAGGAGAAAGAACACAGATGCACACACATGTGCCTATGGCCACACACATGCACAGTGCACACACAACAGTCATGCCTACCCAGGAGCACACACATGTATGGAAGTCCAGGCATATAAACGTATGAAAGGACACACCTGTCTTGCACACACTTGCACATGGGTGTACACACGTGCATCACTCATCACGTGAGCCGTGTGAGACCTTCCTCTCTCCCGCCCCTTCCTGTGGAGGGAGTTCCCCTTCCGGCAGCCCGCAGTGCTCCCGTGGCTCCCTATGCAGGGGCTTCCCAGTTAGGGGGCCACGTGTGTCAGTGTCCGGACTCAGCACGGGGTAGAGTCACAGAGAGAGCAGGGGTTATCCCCAATCCCCCGGGGCCCTTGCGAACCCCAAATTACCTCCCTCTGGACCCCGCAGGCATAGGCCATTGGGACGGGGTCTCCCGGAGGTAGACCAAAGCAGGACAGTTTCCAGGACCAGGTCCTGGGCCGGATTCAGTCACACCCACTGCCAACGGCCACACTCCTGCACCCCTGTGGACAAGCAAGCCTAGACATCCTCAAGCCCAGGGGTCCTGGCTGTGGGGGGTCATAGCCCCGCCTGAGGGGTTCCGGCTGTTGGGGGGGTCAAAGTCCCCTCCCAAGGGGGTCCCAGCTGTGGGGGTCACAGCCCCTCCTGAGGGATCCCGGCTGTGGGGAGTCACAGCTCCTCCTGAAGGGTTCTGACTGTAGGGGGAGGCGCAGCCCCTCCTGAGGGGGTCCTGACTGAGGGGAGGTCTGGAGGCCGCCGGGCAGGGCTCAGACTTCCCTCAGAGGCCAGCACTGATCGCTCCAACGCTGTGTGTTCAGAAGGCAGGCAGGGATGCAGGAAGCCCCTTCCCGTGAGCAATTCCTTCAGGGGTTTCCCTTCCCATATGTTCAGGGCTGGGACTAGCCTGGATACTTCCTCCCCCTGTCCCTCTGGGCCTCACTTCATCCTTCAGGCTCTCAGAGACTTTCCCGAGCCTTGGAGAGATTTGTGGAAGACTGAAATCAGGTCTGGGTGTGTGTGTGGGGATAGGGTGCGGGCGCTGCCAGGAACGCTTGAACAGGACGCCAAGCATGACGTCCAGGGGAGCCGGTGGACACGCTGAGCTGGGAGGGAGCAGACTCAGGGCCCTCGAGGGTGAGGCTGGTGCTGTGTGCCCTGGGCCCCGGCCCACTGCAGCAATGTGCGGAATTGAGTCTCTCAGAAGTCGCCCAGAGACCAGGCGGCCAGCTCTGAGTGCGGGTGTGTCTGCATTCGCATCGTCTGTGTACTTACGGCCTTTCTGTGCTGCATTCCCTCCTGGGGAGTAGGATGGAGAGACGTAAAGTTCTCCCTCACACATGGGCCAGTCAGAGTGGGGTCTGCACGGGCCGTGTGTGTGTGTGTGTGTGTGTGTGTGTGTGTGTGTGTGCATGTGTGTGTATGCGCGCGCGCGCACATGTGACTATCAGAGTGAGGGTGAGTGTGCAAGCTGGTATGTGTATGCGACTGTCAGAGAGGGTGAGCGTGCAGATGTGTGTGTGTGTGTGTATGTGACTGGTCAGTGAGGGCAAGTAGTATGCAAGTGTGTGTGTGCGTGTATGTGACTATCAGAAAGGGTGAGCGTGCAAACGTGGGTGTTTGTGACTATGTCCATGTGAGAGTGAGGTGGAAGCGTGTGTGTATGTGTATGCCACTGTGTCTGTGTGTAGGGCTGTGTGTCAGTACATGTGTATACGTGTGAATTGTGAATGTGTGAGTGTGCCCGCACGTGTGCATGTGTGTCATGTGATTGTGCTTATGCCAACATCCACAGGACGTGCAGGATCAGAGCTGCCTCCTCTGCCTCGTGGTCCTCCCTGCCTTCTCAGCACAGTGTGGAGTCTGAGGTCTCCTCTGTCGGGTCTGAACAATCACCGAATCTGCAGGGCTTCTCATGGACATACCTAAGTAACATATGGCTGTTGCAGGCCCTTAGTCTGGTGTCTGTGTCCGAAACACTGATCCCGCTAACGGGGGTTAGGGGCATTTACTCAGCCCGTGGGTCCTGATGTGTTTGTGTTGCTTATACACAGGCGTTTCCTGCCCCCAGCTTCATTTTGCTTTTCTGCCTGTCCTTAGCCTTCTCTGCTTTATTTTTATTTTTTTTGAAAGTTTTTTTTTGGGGGAGAAACTTTATTGCATGTCTTTTATTTTCACTGTCACTGTCACTGTCCTCCCGTTGTTCATCAATTTGCTTGAGCAGGCCCAGTAACATTGTGAGACTTGTTACTGTGTTTGGCATATCGAATACGTCACAGAGAGCTTGCCAGGCTTTGCCGTGCGGGCGAGATACTCTCGGTAGCTTGCCGGGCTCTCTGAGAGGGGCAGAGGAATGGAACTCAGGCCGGCCATGTTGGCTGCGTGAAAGGCAAACGCCTTACCAGCCGTGCTATCGCTCCAGCCCTACTGCTTTATTTTTTGGCTTTCATGGAATGTCCCCAATGTGGGTGCTACCTTTTCTTCCTTGGGCTTTGGTGCTCTCAACATATATTCTATTTAAAGAATCTTAGTTAAGCATTTTCTTTTGTTTCTTGGTTACACCCGGTGGTGCTCAGGGCTGACTCCTGCCTTGATGCTCAGGGATCACCCCTGGCGATGCTCAGGGCTGACTCCTGCCTTGGTGCTCAGGGATCACCCCTGGCGATGCTCAGGGCTGACTCCTGCCTTGGTGCTCAGGGATCACCCCTGGCGATGCTCAGGGTTGACTCCTGCCTTTGTGCTCAGGGGTCACTCCTGGTGGGTATCAGGGAACCCTATGTGGTGCTGGGGATCAAACCCATGTCAGCCATGTGTAAGGCAAGTGCCCTACCTGCTGTACTATTTCTATATACCCCCAATTTAAGCATTTTATCTTAATTACTGATACTGATACTGTCCTCCCGTTGCTCATCAATTTGCTCGAGCGGGCACCAGTAACATCTCACAACAAATTGTGAGATTTGTTTTTACTGTTTTTGGCATATCGAATACATCACGGGTAGCTTGCCAGGCTTTGCCATGCTGGCGAGATACTCTCGGTAGCTCGCCAGGCCCTCCGAGAGGGGCAGAGGAATTGAACTCCAGTCGGCCATGTTGGCCACTTGCAAGGCAAACATCCTACCACTGTGCTATCGCTCTAGCCCTTATCTTAATTAATCATCTTAATTCTTTTGCAAATATCCTTCCTAGCAAGGATTCTCAGCAGAGCCTAAAGTTAACCAGCATGTTTCTGCTTTCCTAGACGAACACAATTATTATAATACTTCTCTACCACTAGGGATAATACTAGTTCTTCATGCAACTATTTCCTTTCTGTTTTATTTTATTTTTGGATTTTGGGACAAACTCAGCAGCACTCAGGGCTTACTGCTGACTCTGAACTCAGGGATCACTCCTGGTGGGGCCTGGGGGCCACATGGGGTACGGGGGATGGAACCCAGATGGGCCATGCACAAGGCAAGTTCTCTCCTCGCTGTCCTATATCTCAGCCCCATTTCCTTTCTCTTAACGCTATCTGGTTCTCCATTATTGTAGTTTGGAGGCTGTTAAACATGCTGGGATTTTTCTACTGTTTCTCTTTTTCATAGTTAAAACTTTGTCCCCCCAAGATTTTGGGGTCATTTCTTCCGGCCTATATTCTATGTCACCCATTCCACCTCTGGCTACTGAAAATGTGCATATACATGTTGATCTGCATGTTAGCTGTTTGTCTCTGGTATCACCCCCAGTCCTGTCAGGGAGGAGCTGACCCGCGCTTGCTTCTGATTTATTTTCTGTGTTCTCGTATGATTTCCAAGCAAACACGCTTATTTTGCCTTCTGTGTGTTCAAAGTCTTGTTCTGCTGCTTGTAAGTTCTGTTGATTTTTTTAAAAAACGATCTCTTATCTAAATTGTTTCTGTTTAAAATCAAGTTTTCATTGTTGTGCGGGGTGTCTCCCTGGGTTAAGGGATGTGTTAGTCAGAGTTCCCCAGCGGAAATGGAACTGGACGTAGAAAGTTGAGACACAGGCCATAGAGATGGGTGACTGTTAGAGGTAGGGGCAAGGGAGGGTGGGGGGGTCTACATGGGTGTCCTATGGAGACTCATCTTTCTATGCAAACACAGATGCAACTACTCGTGTGTCTGTACAATAGAAATCGGCTCAGACCATGCTGGAGGTCACGAGCCATTATCACCACTAAAGGCTAGAGAACGAGGAAAATCCCAGTGTCAGCTGCGAGGAGCCAATGGCAGCAGGGAGAGCAGTGCGGCCTCTTGTCTTTCTTTCTGTCCAACTCAGCCCATGCAGCCAGACACTAACTGCTCCCGGAGGGACAACCAGGAACAAGGCATCACTAACTAGCTGCCCATGCCTTCCTCAGCGGCGACACCCTTTCAGATGTCACAAGGACAGGGGCAGTTGAAAGGGGACTCCAGGGGTTAGAGCCATAGGGTGCTCTTGCACATTACAGAGAGAAAGAGAGGAAGGAAGAAAAGGAAGAAAAGAAAGAAAGAAAGAAGGAAGGAAGGAAGGAAGGAAGGAAGATTAGGGAAGGAGGGAAGAAAGATTAAGGAAGGAGAGAAGAGTGAGAAAGAGAGAAAGAGAAAAGAAAAATAAAGAAAATAAAGTAGAGAGAAAGAAAAAAGAAAGAAGAAAAGAAGGAAGGAGAAAAAGAAGAAAGGAAGGAAAGAGAAAGAAAGAAAAATAGAAATTAAGGAAGGAGAGAAGAAAGAGTGAGAAAGAGAGAAAGAAAAAGAAAGGAGAGACAAAATAAAGAAAAAGAAAAGGAAGCAAGGAGAGAGAAAGATGAAAGGAAAAAGAGAGAAAGAAAGAACAAGAGAAAGAGCAAGAAAGAAAAAAGACAGAGAAGAAAGGAAGGAAGGTGAAAGAAGAAAAGAAAGAAGAAAGGAATGAAGGGGTGAGGAAGGAAGGAAGGAAGGAAGGAAGGAAGGAAGGAAGGAAGGGAGGAAGGAGGGAAGGAAGGAAAGAGGGAGGGAAGGAGGAAAGGAGGGAATGAAGGAAGGAAGGAGGGAGGGAAGGAGGAAAGGAGGGAATGAAGGAAGGAAGGAGGGAGGGTGTAGGATAACATTGGTTGTCTTTTTTCCCTTGCTAGAGAGCTTAGGTTTTTCGGGTGATACCCATCACAGTGCTCCTGAAACACCTCCATTCCTCTGTGTTTATTGGAATGTAGCTCTAAACATTTTTAGGATAATGTTGGCATGTCCTGTTTCCCTTGCCACAAGGAACTCAGGTTTATCACAGTGCTCCTGAGGCACTTCCATTCCATTGTGTTTATCTGTAAACTCTTCCCTATGCTCTCCTCCCCAACCAGTTAATCAGCTTTTCCCCTAATCAGACTCTGTTAACTTGTAAGGTCAGATTCCTCAGAGATTTATGATTTTATATGTATGAGTGAAATATTGTCTTTCTCCTCTCCTTATGTCTTTTGAATAGTTTACTTTAAAGCAATGTCCTTTTTGTATAGATACAGGAATACAGTTAATATTATGCTTCTGTAACTTGGGATTTAATTGGCTTCAAATATTATTCGCTCCCAGGCATCTACTTTCTCGACTTAAGCCTGAGTTGCCCTTAGTTCCTAGTACCCCAAAAGCAGGGTCCCGACGAGGGACTGAATGTACCCAGGACAAGTTATGAGCTACGCTGGGCATCGAAATAGGCCAGGCCAAAGTGCCACGATTCCTTTTTTTTTTTTTTTTAGATACAACTGCTTTTATTTATTTATTTCTTTAATTTTTATTAGTGAATCACCATGAGGTACAATTGTAGACTTACAAATTTTTGTGTTTGGGTTTCATTTATACAATGATTGAGTAACCATCCCTCCACCAGTGCCCATTCTCCACCACCACTAATCCCAGTATCCCTCCCACCCCCATCCCCCAATCCCACCCTGCCTCTGTGGCAGGGTATTCCCTTTTGTTCTCTCTCTCATTTTGGGTGCTGTGGTTTGCAAAAGTGGAATTGAGTGGCAATCATGTTCGGTCTATAGTCTACTTTCAGCATGCATCTCTGATTAGGAGGATCCTCCCAGCACCCTTTATTTGGTGCTCCATTCTTTGTCTGAGCTGCCTTTTCCCCCTGCTGTGTGTGGCTGGCCTCCAAGCCATGGAGTAAACCACCTGGTACTTATCTTGGCTATTCTTGGGTGTTTGTCTCCTATTTTGTTATTTTATATTCCCCAGATGAATGCAATCTTTCTCTCTTTCTGACTCATTTCGCTTAGCATGATGCTTTCCATGTAGTACCACTTATATGTAAATTTCATGAAAAGACTTCATCTTTTCTAACAGCTACATAGTACTCCATTGTGTAGATGTACCAAAGTTTCTTTAACCAGTCAACTGTTCTCGGAGTGCCACAATTCTTAACAATAAGTTAAGAGTTTGATCATGGACAAATGCTGTCATAATACAAAAGTAACGATGAAACTAGGACCCTGCTAGGGTTAGGAAAGACTAATCTGGCTTGAGCACTGTAGTCTGAGATCGAGATGGCCTTAGGAGAGCAATTCTATAAGTTTAATGTATCTTTTACTGTGTCCATACAAAATGATCAATATTATGAATGTTTATATGTTTGTTGGACTAAGGAGAGGAGAAACACACCCATATTTGCCTTTAGGCCAGTCGCCTTGCTGGATAAGAATATGTCCTGGAAGTAGCCTCCTCTGAGGGAAGGACCTTACATCTGCTGATTGTATGATGAAACCTATGTGTAATTGTTACCCCAACGCCTCATGCTGGGGGATTTAACTAGACTGTAAGAGTGGCCTTGGGGATCCAGATTCCAGAACCAGAAGGGGAATGAAGGGGAATCGAGAAAGAGAATGAAGTAGCATAGGGGAGGAAGAAGCAAGAGGAGAATCAGAGGAGAATGGAAATGGGAATGGAATAAAGTGCAACTGACACCAACCAGCCTGGCCCTCATTTCCTTCCTTTTCCTGCCCATCACCATTGACCTCTCTGGAGTGGGGGAAATGGCGTGAGACTACTGAACACGGGTGGCGGGAGAGATAGACCGCTGTCCCTTTTTGTGTTTACACAGGAGGGAAGGAAGGTAGGAAGGAGGGAAGGAAGAAGGGAAGGAAGGAGGGAGGGAGAAAGGAAGGGAGGGAGGAAGGGAGGGACGGAGGAGGGAGGGAGGGAGGGAGGGAGGGAAGGAAGGAAGGAAGGAAGGAAGGAAGGAAGGAAGGAAGGAGGGAAGGAAGGAAGGAAGGAGGGAAGGAAGAAGGGAAGGAAGGAAGGAAGGAAGGAAGGAAGGAAGGAAGGAAGGAAGGGAAGGAAGAAGGGAGGGAGAAAAGGAGGGAGGGAGGGAGGAGGGAGGGAGGGAGGGAGGGAAGGAAGGAAGGAAGGAAGGAAGGAAGGAAGGGAAGGAAGGAGGGAGGGAGAAAAGGAGGGAGGGAGGAGGGAGGGAGGGAGGAAGGGAAGGAAGGAAGGAAGGAGGGAAGGAAGGAGGGAGGGAGAAAGGGAGGGAGGGAGGAAGGGAGGGAGGGAGGAGGGAGGGAGGGAGAGAGGGAAGGAAGGAAGGAAGGAAGGAAGGAAGGAAGGAAGGAAGGAAGGAAGGAAGGGAGAAAGAAAGAGAGAGAGAAAGGAAGAAAGAAAGAAAGGAAGGAAGGAAGGAAGGAAGGAAGGAAGGAAGGAAGGAAGGAGAGGCTCCTAGTCATTTTGCCATGCCCCTGGGATGTCACTAACCTTGATCCCTCTAGAAGACAGTCAGTGATTTTTGTGGTCACAAGAATAGGGGGCCCTGGTGGTCAGAGCCGAATCCTAACGGCACTTGCCCGTGCTAGGTTGGCGGGATGCCGCTCCTCCTCAGGGAGAGTGAAGGCAGACACCAGCCCTGTGCATTGCCTTTATGAGGGCTGGGTCAGACCAGCTCTGGGTTGTTAAAACTTCACCCTCAGGGGCTGGTGATAGCACAGCGGGGAAGGCGCTCACCGTGCACGTGGCCAACCTGGGTTCCATCCGGGCATCCCATACGGCCCCCTGACCCCACCATGAGTGACCCCTGAGTGCAGGTCCAGGAGTAAGCCCTGAGCACCCCAATAATTCACCCTTTCTCCAGGGTAGAATTTTGGGGTGTGGACACGGTGGGGTGTGTCCTAGCCAGCGTCCCCATGGAAAGTCCCTGAGTCTGTCACTTCCAGATGGCAGATGGTGGGGGACTTGGGGTGCTGCAGTCTGACCCTGTGCAATTCCCTCTTCAAGTCTGAGGGTTTCCCAGAGTGTCTTGCAGATTTAGCTGTGAGTCCAAAGGACATGTGCCCCAGCCGGCTGCTCTTTGTGGAATGGGGATTCGTTAGAGCCGTTTCCAAATGAGCTTCCTTCCAGCCCAGGAGCCCCCAACCCGTCCTTAGCAGTTGTCCGCCCAGTCTCATGCTGTCGCCCCATTTATGGGACTGTAGAGATGCTGACTTGGGGACCCTGCGGGCCTCTGCTTAGGACAGTGGAAGTTGTTGCTGTGTGTGTGTGTGTGGGGGGGGGTGCGTGTGTGCGTGCATGTGTGTGCATGTCTTATGTGTGTGTGTGTGTGTGTGTGTTTGGGGGCGGCACCTGGCGGTGCTCAGGGCTTACTCCTGGCTCTGCACTCAGGGATCACTCCTGGTGGGGCCAGGGGACCTCATGGGGTGCTGGGGAAGGGACTCGGGTTGGCCATGCGAGGTTAGCACCCTCCCTGCTGTGCCATCTCTCGGCCCGGTTGGTTCCTGCAGTGTTGCTGGGACTCCCCGTGTCAACAGCTCCTGTGTCTCACTTGTCTTTGTGCCAGGAGTGGCCACGGCTGCTTGATTCCATGGTTCCACAGCACCAGGAACTTGCGGTGGGGAGCTCACTGGTTCTGAGAGCGGCTTCCTCCTCCTGGCACTGGGAGGTTCTGGACCCCCCTCCTGGAGAGATGAGAATCAGTTCCCTCCACTCCCTGCCCCTCACTTCCAGGTCCCACTGGCCAGAAGTGGGCTCATCTACATCCCCTCCACCCTGTCCCCACGCCCACCAGCCCAGGGAGCAAGGAAGTATGTGGTCTGCAATAAACATTCCAGGAGGTCATTGAGAGGAGGGGCCGTGGGTGTAGAGAGAGCAGGCCCAGAAAAGGGCTGAATGCAGAAAACACACCTGCAGAGGGGTGGTGACCCCCAGAGGTTTGGGGGTGATGGGGCCAGTCCTGCACAGTGAGAGAGCATGAAGATGTCCCGGGAGGGCTGGGGCCATGCAGTCCCCCCAGAGGGACCATCACCCCAGAAGGGCAGCAGAGCCCAGACTGGCTGGAGGTGGTCAGAACGTACCAGGGAAGTCCAGTTCCAGGGGAATGCTGGCCCGGAGGGCCGGGGACAGCACGTGACCCAGGCCTCGGGTCTCAGGCAGTTAATGAGCCACTCCTCTCCCGGGTCCCAAAGCACCCACAGACTCACGGGGCAAAGGGGAGCCGCTGGGAACAGCCTCTGACCCCTGTTCGGTCCTGGGCTTAAGCGGGACCGCCAGGTCGGGGGTACGGGCGCTGGGGCACCCGTGGTCGGCCCGGGCTGGCTGTCCCCCTGGGAGCCTCCTGGGTGGGTGCGTGGGGGCAAGGCAGGCGCCGGCGTCTCCCAAGAATCCTCCCAACACACTTCAGCCAGGGATTTCCTGGGGGGAAACTCCTCCTCCCGCTCGTTCGGAGGTGTCGCCTCGGGCAGTGGGTCCCGCCCCCGGGATTAAAGCTCGGTCCGGGCCCTGCCGGGCAGGAGTCCCGCTGCGGGCGAGGAGGCAGAGGCCGGCGGGACTGGACGGGCCGGCCAGCCGCGGGGTCCGCGCAGGTACGCTGGGTGCAGGGCGCGCGGGCCCAGGGGAGCGCCAGGTGCGCGCGGCAGGTGCGGCGCGGCCGGGCGCGCCGAGGGGACGCGCCTGCCCCCACCGCTGCCCCGCCAGAACCCAGCCAGGGCCCAGGGCCGGGGAAGGAGACTTGGGTGGGGGGGGGGGGGGGGTCTTGGCCCGCGGAGATCAGAGGTGCGCCCTTCCCCTTCCGGACCCGGAGAGCCGGAGACTGGGGACTGGGGACGCATCTGGGTCGCAAATCTTGGCAGTCACCTGAACGAGATCTCGAGATCTCGGTTCCCTTCTGTGGTGGGGGCGGGGGAACTGGAGGTGCCCAGCTTGGGGCGCGATGGGGTGGTGCAGCCCTTGGGGTCCAAGGCAGGCACACCTGGCCGCTGTGGCTCTGCTTATCGGCTGCTGTGGATTGGGGCTGGCCGCATTCCAGAGCGGGCATGCTGTCCCCCAGACCAGTCCCAGGTGCCCAGTCGGCAGCCTCCAGGCTGGGTAAAGGATCTGCTTTTACGCCCCGGACTCTAGGAATTGGGGGTTCCAGTCCTCGCTCTGCTCCCGGCATTTTCAGCCTGGGACCTAGGGGTGATGGGCACAGAACAGTGCAGAGCACTTGGGGTTCAGAAAGCGCAGGGCAGCCTCCTGGTCTGGAGGGACGCTCCGGACTTCTCTGGGAGGAAAGTGGTAGGGCTTGGGTCCAGCCTCTGGGGGGCTGGGGGGTGGCACATGCCTTGATTCAACAGAGTCCTGGGGACCAACCAAGGGGCTTCCAGGGCACCCCCAGCCACAGGCAACCAGGCCTTCCTGGAAAATTCCAAAGGCAGAGAAAAGGCGGGACAGCCATTCCTGGGGGTGTGGGGAAAGTCAGCCGTGTGGAAGGTGCAGCCTTACCCAGGAGATGGGGGACCTTCAGGAAGCGGGGGTGCAGCAACTGAGGCACTGTCAAACTCCAAGGCCGCCAGTGCTGCAGAGTGAGGGGCCCCCAGGACATCGTGGGTCACCCTGGGCTTCCTTGGCCTTAGCAAAGACTGGGGTGCCCCCCCCCCCCAGCTACCTTACTAGACTCGCAGTGAACGGCAACATACCCCAGCCAGTGGGGCGCCTTGGGTCCTCAGTCCCTGTGGCTTTTTCTCTACGAACACCCAGAGGGGCTAAAAGTATCAGCTGGGGTCAGAGAGATAGTCCAGGGGGCAGGCCAGCGCCTTGCTTGAGGCCCATCCTGGATTGACCTCAGCACCACCAGGAGGGATACCTGAGCACTGGGTGTGGCCCCAAAGCACTCTCTCCCTCTAGTGCTCTCTCTCTCTCTCTCTCTCTCTCTCTCTCTCTCTCTCCTATGCCTCTTTCTCCCTTTCCCTCTCTCTCTTTCCCTGCCTCTCTGACTGTCCGTGTCTGTCTCTCTCTGTTTCGCTTTCTCTCTTTCTCTCTCTGTGTGTCTCTCTGTTTCTGTCTCTCTGTGTCTCCCTCTGTGTCTGTCTGTCTGTGTCTCTGTCTCTGTCTCCCCACACCCCATGTCTCTGCTGGTGTGTGGTGCGGCTTGGCCATGGCCGTCATTCTCAGCCACCTGCCATTCGGGGATGCCCCCAAGGCCTCCTTGCTCTCACAGGTGTGTGGTGGAGGAAGCAGGCCCCCAGGATGGCTCCTGGGGTCCTGATGGCTTAGCTGGGAGTTGGTGGTGCAAAGTGGCCCCCCACAGCTTCCTGGAGCCTGGGGAACACAGCTGGGAGGAAATGGAGAGCAGGGGAGGGTGACCTGCCCAGGGCCCTCACCTGCAGGAAGAAGTGGGGGCGAGGACTACCCCTCCCCTGAGTGTGGACCACCTTTCTCCCCGGGCCGCTGGGGGCCTGGCATGTCCTGGGGGTGCAGACAAGGGGAGAAGGAAGCCAAGAGGCCGAGCTCCTGGGAGCCCCTGTTTTCATTTTTGCCCCTTTGTTTTGGGGCCAAACCTGGCAGTGCTCAGGACTTACTCCCAGCTCAGTGCTCGGGGTCCCTGCTGATGCTTGACTGACTCGCCGCCTCTCTGGTCCAGCCGTGGCTCCCTCTAGGTGGGTGCTGGCCCTGCAGGTGAGGGCCGGCGTTGGACGTGCCCCGGTGGTCCACACACGTGTGGTTGTGTCTCGGTCCGGCTTCGGCTCTGCTCTGACTTTCCCTGGGGGTCTCTGGCCTCTGGGCTCCATGGTCCCGGCAAGGCAGCTGCTCAGACCCCGGAGTGGGGCTCAGGAGCCTGCTGGTCTGTAGCTTCTGGAACTTTCTGCATTTGGGAAGCCGGCCAGGGCCACTGACCTGGGACGCCTGAGAGTTATGGCCAGTTGGAGAAACTGACCCCGCAGTAGAGAAGGATCTGGAAGCGTGGGGTGGGGCAGGGGGCACGGGGGGCCTTCCGAGCCCCTTTGGCCCACACTGCTGTCTGCCAGGGCTCCGGGTCTCCACAGTGGGCTGCTCTTCCTGGCCCCTTCTTTCCAGGGCACCCGCCGTTTCCCCCGACGTGGGCTCAGCCCCCCAGTGATCCCCCCTGTGGGGCGAGGCAGACGGGCTGGGGGGGAGGCGGGGTGCAGTGTCACAGATCTGAGCCCTGAGTGTTTGCTAGGCTGGTCTTTGTGAGCTCCTTCCTGGCACGGGGGTGGAGGCCCTGGCAGGCACCCCAGGGATAGTGGGCTGGGAACGGGGATGGGGGCCTGGTGACCCTTGACCCCCTCTGTACCTGAGGAGGAGCAAGAGCGGGGGCAGGGGGTCTTGCAGCAAGTGGGGGCTCAGAAAGGAAGAGGAGGTTGTGTTCCCCCCACGCCCCCCCCCCATCTGAGCACAAGAAGAGTCAGGAGGAGATTGAGTGGCATGTCTCGGTCAAGGTGACATCGCAGGGGGAGGCTGCTGAGGGCCGGGGACCCCTCGGAGCAGAGGTCACAAATGGGGGACTTTTGGTGCTGGGATGGGAGAAGGAAAGCACCCCAGGCATTGGGCTGTGTGTGTGCATGCACATATGTACATATGTCGATGTGAGTGAGTGAGTGTGTGTGTGTGTGTGTGTGTGTGTGTGTGTGTGTGTGTGTGCATGGGCAGGAGGGGAGGTGCAGAAACATGAGGGCACAGAGTGTGTGGTGGAATGGGGCCATGTGGTGGCATGGGAATGGGGAGGTGGCATCAGAGGTGTGTGGTGGCCTTGGGGGCTGTGATAGCACCAGGAGATGGATAGAGTTGGGGGCCATGACATGGCACAGACGCCATACATGCAGGCGTGGGCCAGGACCTTGTAGCCCCTGGATAAAATGTGACTGGGAGGGGCAATGGGTGAGTGAAGGCTGGCCGTGGTGTGTGTGGTAGATCCCGGGCTGGGACCTTCCGGTCTCTGCCTGCCACATGCCCTCTGACCTCACCCAGGTGATCAGACTCAGGCACCTGAGTCGGGTTCTCTTGGCACGGCTTCAAGTTCTGACCCCCGCAGAGAGAAGAGCTACACGTCACCCCCACCCCAGCCCCAGCGTGCTCGGGAGTGGGTGAGAAAGGGCGCCCAGGGGCGCTGAGAACCATGCCAGGACCCTGGAAGGAAGGCTGGTGCCCTGAGCAGCATTTGAGCATCTGTCTGAGCTAGTGCTCAGGATGCGTGGATGGAATGACCTTCCCCGCAGACAGCCCCGAGCAGCCTGCCGTCTGTCAAGACTCTCCGTGGAGTGACCGGGGACCTGCCACATGCCTTGCCGCCGTCCACTTAGTTCATTTCCTCTTTCACATGCCTCTGGGGCAAGCCTTGCTCCCTCGCCCATGGCCTGTCTTCTGGACGCCTCCTTCCCACCCGTGGCCTGTCTCCTGGACGCCTCCTTCCCTCTGGGATTGGGGCCTCGGGAGGGAGAGGGCAGCTGAGCTGGGTATGCCCGGGGCCTCGCCCTGACAGTCTGTTTTCCTCCTGCCCCCGGCTGTGCGTTTTTCTCCCAAGTTCCAGGTTGGCTCCCCAGCCCTAAGAAATCAAAGCTCGGTGGCCTCATCTTCACCTGGAACAAGGCTAGAGCCCAGAGTGGCTCAACTCTGGCCCTCCAGTAGAATCTTGCGGAACCAGAAGCATTCCTAGGGGAAACGTGAGGGCACAGTCGGCTGTGATGTCGCTCTCCCTTGCTCTCTCTGCCTCTGCCTCTCAGTGCCAGTCTCTGCATAAGGCCCTGTTTCAGTCCTGTCCACCTGTCTGTCTTCGACTGTCACCTATGTCTGCTGTCAGTAAATGTTCCATGGGCCGGCCCGGAGCACTCATGTGGCAGTCTGGCGGGCTCTCTGGGCGCTCGGCCCTTGGACAGGCTGTGCTGCTGGGCGGTAGGAAGATGGACAGACGCCGAGGTCAAGGGAGTGGACCTCACCTGCCTGCCCTGCTCTCACCGTCAGTATCTGTGAAGGAGCAAAGGCCCATGTGGTGGCGGCAGAGGACCAGCGGCCAACGTCGAGGGGACCCTCTGTGCGAGACCCAGATCCCGTGAGCTTTGTTTTGACCTTTCCAGACTCCAGCAGCTGTATCGTTGGCACATCCCAGCTCAGGATGGCCCGAGAGCGCCCGGCCATCAGGTCAGCGCCATAGTGGACGGCCCAGGTAGACGGACAGCTATGCCCTGTTTCCATGGAGGTGCTATTGCTGTCAACTGAGCTGTTCCAAACCTTCCAGGACCATCGCTTTGTTGCACGAGACTTTCCAGAACCAAGACTGAGCCTCTCTCCAAGTCCGTTGGGTGTCGGGAAGAGCTGTCGCCAAGCACCTTCTCAGGGGGCTTTCCGAGCCCTTCAGACACTGGCCGGGGAGAGCGTTGAGAGCATGTGGGCACAGGCACACCTGCCTGGGAGGGTAGGCGCTGCTGACGTAGTCTTCTGGCCCCCGTGGCCCTGGGCGGCTTGCACATCACTTCCAGGGGGACAGCTGACCCTCCCTGTCTTTTGCACCCAGGCTGATGTGGTGCGGTGGTCCTGTGGCTGTGGCTGGCCGCATGGGACTGACTGAGTGGATTCTCGTGGGGCTTGGCTCTCCTGCCTGCCTGGCTGCCCGGGGCTGGCCAGGAGGGTTCTCGGATGACTGGGAAGCCCGGATTGCCAGCCCGGCTGGGCCCAGCCTCCCTTCAGACAGCTCCTGAACCAGGCAGGCCGCCAACACGATCAAATGTTCATTTCCTGAAACTTCAACCAAACCTATAGTGGGGAGCTGGGCGGGTCCCCCGCCCCCCACCCTGGGAGCGGGTCTGAGCCACGCATGGCGCTTTGGAACATGATCCAGAGACGGGCATTTTCCTGCTCTTGCGGGAGGGTGGGCAGGGCAGCGTCCAGGCTGAGGGCCGCGGGGAGACGGTTGGCGTCCCTGTGCAAGGCTGAAAGCTTCTCCGGACAGACCCTAGCTGCCCATTCGCCTGAGTTGGTGCTTTTCAGACACAGAAAGGGGTGGAGCTTCTGACTATTTATTTGGGGGGAGGGTTCATAACCCCAGCAGGTGGAGGGACCCCCAGGACCTAGGGGTAGGGGAGAGGCCAGCAGAGCTGCAGGTAGAACTCAGGCATTTCCTCGACACTCAGGCCCTGGCTTGGCCTCCAGAGAATCTTCCAGAGGCCCAGAGAGATAGTTGAGGCTTATGCACTTGCCTGGCATGCAGCACTCCATCTTCATGGTGTGGGGTGGCACCACACAGGGTCCCCTGCGTACTGCCAGGGTTCGCTCCAGAGTGTGAGCTAGGGGGAGCCTGGAGCAATGCTGGGTCTTACTCGAGTACCCCCAATTATTTTCGGGACGCTGAGGATGTAGCCAAGTCTTGGAGACCCCGTATTTGATCCTCCCTGCACCACCAAAAAAATCAAAGCTCTCCATGAGAACTGGTTCTTCAGTGGGGTATGTGTGCATGTGTGTGTGTGTGTATGTGCATGCATGTGTGTATGAGCATTTGCATGTGCATGCATGTGTGTATGTATCATGTGTGCACATGTGTGTGGTGCATGTGCGTGTGTGTACATATGCGTGTGTATATGTGTGCATATGCATGTTTGTGCACATGTGTGTGGGCATATAGTGTGTATGTGTGCATGCAAGTGTGTGAGTATGTGTGTGTGCTCATGCATGTGTGTGTATGTGTGTGTGTGGGGGCGGTTTGGGCCAGCCTAGCTGTGCTCAGAGGCTACTCCCAGCTCTGTGCTCAGGATCGCTTCTATGGGGATGAGACTGGGGTCAGTTGTGTGCCCATGATCTGGTTCTTGGATTTTTCTTTGCTTTGGGAGTAAATAAGGTCCTGGTGTGTTGTTCTCATGCTCACAGAAGGACCCAGGATTCGAAAGTCGCTTGTGCCCTTCAGAGCAAGACCCATTCTGTCTGGCCTATTTATTCACCTTAGAGCAGCAAAGGTCTGCTTTGCCGGGGAAGGACCGAGGGGCTCCTGACGGCCTGGGAGCACATGCAATGCAAGAGCCCTCCCCGATGCGCTGTCTCCCTGCCTCTGCCCCTTTGAACCTTTCCCCATGCCCTGGGCAGCGTGTGGGACCTGGTGTGTGGTGGTGCGTGGCCTTCTGGCCATTTGACAGAATATTTCACTCCCGGGGCCTGGGCAGAAAAGGCTCTTCCGGTGCTCAGCCCCACACCCCATGTGGTTCCCGAGCACTGCTTGGTGTGGCCACAAAGCCAAACAACCAGGGAAGAGTTGGGGGTCCCCTACAGCTCCTTTACAGAGGCGGGGAGGGGTGCCTGAGAGATGGGGCACCCCGAGTACTGCTGGATGTGGCCTACATTCCCCGCTAAGGCTGGCAGACACTCGATGGGAGGACGTGGCCCAATGCAAGCACATTGGCCTGTGTGGGGCCCGGTTCACCGGTTCAACTCCACCCCCCCCCCCCCCACCAAGCTGAGAATAACCCCGAGCATGCTGGGTGTGGGCCAAAACCAACAAACACAACACAAAAAAGATAAAGTCAAAGGGCTGTCAGGTGTGACCTCTGCAGGGAGCCAAGGAGAGGCTAGCAACCAGCCCTGGCTGGTCCCCCTCCAGCTGCTCACCCGGAGAAGTGGAAGGGCGGGGCTAGGGCCCCATTACTGGCCAGGGCACCCCGTCATCGCCTCCTTGGTCAGGGCTCTCTGGGGTTCTGTACCTGTCTGCTGACCTCGGCCTCCCTCGGCTGAACTGGGTGCGACTTTTGCTCCCGGGACGCTCCTGTCGGCAGGGCAAAGGGAGAGGATCCCCGGGAGGGTATAAGGGAAGTGCACCCTAAAATTGCACACCCAGTCTGGGGGCTCAGAGCCCCCCACCCAGATGCTTCCCTGAGTGACAGCTGTGCTTTCTCCCCTTGCAGCCCCGCTGACGCTCCGACCCCCTCAGGATGGCGCTGGACCCGGTGAGTGAGTGCGGGGAGGGACGACTGCCCCCACCCACCCCCACTGAGCCCCCTCACAGCTGTTTGGGCAGAGACCTTGCCCATCCCCCCGCACACCATACCACACCCCCACCCCGTCATCTCTGCACTCCCGGAAACTGCCTGGAATGAAGGGGTGGGGTCTGTGACGCCGACTCTCCCTCCTCCATCTGGGAAACACACCTTGGCTGTCCTCCCCGGATCGATAGACCTTTAGTCACCTGATTGCATTTTCGCTGCACCTGTTTCTGATTTCCAATCCTCCGCATAGGAATTCGCCGGGACTAAGGTTGTCAGCTGCAACCCCTCCCAGGCGGGACCCGTGTTCTTAGATGCCTCAGGCCCACGTGACCCTCCTCTCCCTCGGCCTCCCAGTTGGATGAATGATTACCTCTCACTTGCCTTTCTCTCCTTTTTTTCTTTTTTTTGTTTTGTTTTTGAGCCACACCTGGCGATGCTCAGAGCTTCCTCCTGGCTCTGCACTCAGGAATCACTCCTGGTGGTGCTCAGGGGACCATGCGGGATGCCGGGGATTGAACCCAGGTTGGAGGTGTGCAAGGCGAGTGCCCTCCCCACTGGACTATCACTCCCACCTGGCAGGCACTTTTCAATCAGATTTTGACCCTGTGGGTTAAAGTGCTGTTGACCGACAGGTTTCACGAGAACCGTCATCCTCCCCCAGCGAGCCATGGTCTGTAAATCTCCAGGACGGCTAGAGAGAGGCCGTGACGGCTCTTTCCCTCACCGCCTGGGTTGGGTGGTCTCAGGCCACTCGCCCAGCCAGGACGGCCCATGCTATGGGGCAGATGGATCAGGAAACAACGGCCAAGCCGGTAGATTGATCAGTTGCCGTTTATTCCATTCTCCCCACGCGCCTGCCCCAGTCTCTCTGAGCCTCCCATTCTAGTCTCACACTGCCACTCATTCCCGTCTCCTCCTGTCTCTCCCGCTCATCTCTCCGTGCTCCATCTCGCACCCTGGGCTCTCTCTCCACGCGCCTGCTCCTGTATTCTTCTTCTACATCCTTCTCTCTCTGTCCCCCTTGCTAGTCTCTCCGCACTCTGTCTCGCTGCCCTGCTCTCTCCTCTTCTCCCAATCTCTTGCCTCTCCCCAACTCCCCGCACTCTGGGCCAATGCAGACCGCTCATCAGGCTCAAGGGCGGAAATACCACCTACGGGTGTTCCTCTTCTTCCTTAGTCCAATAACTTAGTTAACATCTTAATTCTACTTCTTAACATTATTTTTGTGTGGACACAATAAGAGATACATTGAGGCTTGTAGGGTGGCTCTCCTGGGAACATCTTGTCACAGACTCAGACTACAGTGCTCAGGCCAGATTAATCTTTTCTAACCCTAGCAGGGTTCGAATTTAGTTATTACTTTTTGGATCATGACAGAATTTGTCCATGACCAAGCTCTTAACTTATAGTTAAGCATTATGGCACTTTGTCCAGGCCCATTTTGATGCCAGGGTAGCACAAAGCTCACCACTTGCCCTGGGTCCATCCAGTCCCTCCTCGGGACCCTGCTTTTGGGGTGCTTGGAAGTAAGGGCAGCTGAGGCCGGGCATCAAGGGGTGGCTGGCCCAGCAAGTCTTTATGGTGCTTCTGCCATCACGGGCTCCTGGCTGCATCCCCATCTCCAGGGCGGAGAGCGACTCTGCCCAGACCCCCGCGTTGCTCTCTGAAGCCTTTTGACGGTCGTCCCCTTCCGTCTCCACGGGCTCCAAAAGGCAGCAGAGCGTGGGCACGCCGCAGGCATCTGTGGACAGGACGGTGCATGTTTCCGAGGGCTGGGTCTGTGGCCCCTCTCAGGCACCCCGAGAGAATAGCCCCCCTTCACTTTTGTTTCCTTCCTTGCTTAGGGCTCAGCCCCGGGCGCAGGGCCTTACTACGAGAACCGTGGCTACCAGCATGAAGGCCCGTACCCGCCCTCGCCTCTGGTCGTCGCCACAGCCCCCCAAGTCTACACCGTGTACCCGGCTCACTACTACCCGCCCGCGGTGGTGCCCCAGTACCTGCCCCAGGGTCCAGCCCAAGCCTCGGCACCTGTCGTCCACGCTCAGCCCAAATCCTCCCCGGAGACACCGTACTTCACAAGTAAGGCACCACGGGGGGCAGGGTGGAAGGGGTCCCCTTCGAAGGAGCACCAGCCTGGGGGCCCTGCACTCTGGCCCTGTCCCCTGCATCTATCTGCGTGAGCGGTCCTGCCCGTCAGGGCGTCTCAAACCCCTTCCCTGCGTCCAAGCTTCCAGGTGCTCCACGTGAGATCAGGGGCTCGGCTCTAGGCAACAGCCCCGAGGACCAGGGGGCAGCCACCAGGCCGGAAGTGGTCCTGGCCAGCCAGAGGAGCAGGGCCGCCTGTGTCCCTGTGTGCTTCTCACCATCCCGAGAGAGTGTTGGGCTCCAGTGCACTGGGACCTCTCCCAGCTGTATGGAACCATGATCCCTGAGTCCTGAGGGCCAGGCTGGAGATGCTTGGGGAGTATCTTGTTTCCATGGGGGGCATCGCTGGGACTGTCTGGGCGTTCGGGATCTCGGAGGATGGCCTAGGGGATAGGGGACGGGGGGGGGGGGTCTTTTGTTGGGGGTTGCACTCCCCTCTACCTCTACACCCCTTCGACTTTGCCTCTCTTTGCTGTGGATTTTCTCTCCAGACTCCTTCCTCTTCCACAAGCAGCCCCACTTTTGTTCAGGCTGGGAAAATGATAGCTCCTGGGGTAGAATAAGCCAGCCTGGTGGCACTGGTGGCATTTCAGTTTATTTGGGGCGCTGGGCACACGGGCATGTGCCACTTGTACCGTTCAGGATGAATAATCCAGTGAGTTTCCCAGAAAAAAATCACAGTGAGTAATATTTGTCCCTCAAGGAGCCCCCCTCCCCCTCGCCCCGCCCACAGGCCCCCAGCTCTCACTGACGTCATCAACTCACCATTTGTTTTTTTTTTCCTGGTTTTGGTGTTTGTTTTTGAGTCATACCGGTGATGCTTGGGGCTTACTTTTTTTTTTCCTTTTTGCTTTTGGGTCACACCTGGTGATGCACAGGGGTTACTCCTGGCTCTGCACTCAGGAATTACTCCTGGCGGTACTCGGGGGACCATATGGGATGCTGGGAATCAAACCCAGATCAGCTGTGTGAAAGGCAAACGCCCTACCTGCTGTGCTATTGCTCCAGCCCCTGGGGCTTACTTCTGACTGCGCTCAGGGATCACTTCTGGCTTGGTGTTGCCAGGGATCAAACCCCCAGGTCTGCCACAGGCTAGGCAAGTGTCCTGCCCTCTGTACTGTTTCCCTACCCCCTTATTCTGCAATGATAGGCTTTTTGGGTTTGGGGTCAGACAGTGTTCAGGGCTTACTCCTGGCTCTGTACTCACTCAGAATAGCCCGTTGGACTGTATGGGGATCTGGGGTTTGAACCTAGGTCGGCTGGGCACCCTGCCCACTGTACTCTGGTCGGGCACTCAGGACCTCCGCCCCCAGGCTCACTCGTCCTCCTCTCTCTGCCCATGTCTCTCTCCCCTCCCCACATTCACTGCTGGCCCCTGAGTCCCGTCCACCCACAGGAAAACCAGAGGCGTTAGTTACAGTCACCACTGAGCGCTGGGAGGGTCATGGCCGGGGGCTTGGGGGAGCCGCAAGCCAGCAAGTCCAGAGGCTGCAGGCTGAGGCAGCAGGTGCTCCCCTGACCACGAGGTAGCCAGTTCCTGGTCAGCTCAGTCCAGCAGGAGATGCCTGGGCCCATCAGCACCAGGTCCTGTCGGGGCTGGCCAAACCCTCATCACCAGATTCCAGCTCAGTTGAGGGAAAGCGGAGGTCAAGTCTGGGACCGAGAACTAGACTGCTGTCCACACACACCATGGGGGTCCAACACAAAGGTCAGTCCCCCTTATCTCTCCAGGGACAGCCAGTGGCCCACATGCTAGTTACGTGGCTGGTACGTATGTGGTGTGTCCAGTGAGAATCCTCCTAGCCCTTGGCCGATGCTATGTCCAGGGAAAATCCTCCTAGTCCTTGGCCCCTGCCTCGGCCTGAGCCCAGTTGGCCACGTGCTGATTATGTGGCTGGGGCCACACGTGGCACCCTTTGAGGAAAACGCATGCTCCCTCCACCCTAGGGAGCAAGGCTATCTGTTCTGAGGCCAGGAAGCTGGTCCCTGGCTCCCCCTGCTGGCCTGGCCAGCGGCAGCCTGGGCTTGTGCAGTGGAATTCAAAGGGGGAACCACAACCTGCTGCCTGGCATCAGATGGCGCTGACCCAATCCTCCTCCTCCTCCTCCTCCTCCTCCTCCTCCTCCTCCTCCTCCTCCTCCTCCCTCCTCCTCCTCCTTTCCTTCTCCTCCTCCTTTCTCCCCTTTCTCCTCCTCCCCCTCCTCCCTCCTCCTCCCTTCTCCTCCTCCTTTCTCCCCTTCCTCCTCCTCCTCCTCCTGCTCTCCTCCTCCTCGTTTCTCCTTTCTCCTCCTCTTCCTCCCTTCCTCCTCCTCCTCCTCCTTTCTCCTCTTTCTCCTCCTTCTCTTCCTTCCTCTTTCTCCTCCTCCTCTTCTTCCTCCTCCTCTTCTTCCTCCTCCTCCAATTATGGGCCACACTCAGCGATGCTCAGGGCTTGTTCCTGGTTCTGCACTTAGGGATCACTCCTGGTGATCGGGAGACCCTATGGGGGACCAGGGATCAAACTGGGATTTGCCGTAAGTCCAGCACCCCGCGAGCTGTGCTATCTCTCGGGCTGTGACTTGGATTTTCAAGAGTGGAGCTGCTCCTTCCTGCCCACCTCATTCCTGCTCTCATTCTCCAAAACCTAAAAGCTGTAGAAGTCAGAGTTCATGCGTCACTTGTCTGCCCAGTGTCGGCTGGCCTGTGTAACCCATGTCATTTGTGCATGGTGGGGGCTTCGTTAGTGGGAAGACCCCCATCTGATGTACCCCTCCCCCTTCTCCTGCAGAGACCAAGAAGGTGCTGTGTGGAGTGCTGGGCCTGGGGGTGGTGCTGGCCGGAGTCGCACTGGCCGCTGTCCTGCTGTGGAAGTTCTGTAAGTGCAGAGGGAAGATTAGGGGCTTGGAGAATGGACGGGGTGTGTGTGGGGGGGGGGGGGGGGCGCCGGGTGCCATGGAGGGCTCGTCAGGTGCCACTGAACCCCATGCCCAC
Source organism: Sorex fumeus (assembly GCF_029834395.1). Taxonomy (NCBI): domain Eukaryota; kingdom Metazoa; phylum Chordata; class Mammalia; order Eulipotyphla; family Soricidae; genus Sorex; species Sorex fumeus. Next base: position 4,499,788 of record NW_026606098.1, on the reverse strand, counting down.
AGCATCCCACAGTGGGAGCACATTAAGGAGCACAGTGGGAGCACAGCGTCCCACAGTGGGAGCACAGCCCAGGTGCCTTGGGTCACTGCACGGCCAGCGGGGCCCACGTGTGGAAGTGGGAGCGGGGTCCTGCCCCTCCCGGGCTCTGCTCCATGTCTGGTGCTGTCCACGGGGTGGTGCTGGCGGCAGGGCCCGGCCCCAGTGGGAGGAGAGGACGGGGGTCTCCCCCCATTTTGGGTGCGGCGGGGCCTCCTCCTTCTCAGCCTGAAGGCCTCTCTACCCGCAGTGGAGAATGACTGCGCAGTGACGGGGATGGAGTGCGGCTCCTCCAAGATCTGTGTCAGCCCCTCGCACTGGTGCGATGGGATCCTGCACTGTCCGCAAGGGGAGGACGAGAACCGCTGTGGTGAGTGGGGCAGGGCCGAGGCCAGGTGGGTGGGGGAATGGGCGGGGCAGAGATGGGCAGGGCCTGGAAGGGATGGGTGGGGCCAGAGCAGGGATGGGCGGGGCCAGGGCCGGGATGGGTGGGGCAGCAGGTGGGGCCAGGGCAGAAATGGGTGAGGCTTGGGCAGGGCAAGGGCAGGAGTGGGCAGGGCCTGTGTAGAACCAGAGCAGGGATGGGCGGGGCCAGGGCAGGGATGGGCGGGGCCAGGACAGGGATAGGCGGGGCCAGGACAAGGATGGGTGGGGCAACAGGTGGGGCCAGGGCAGGAATGAGTGGGGCTTGGGCAGGGCAAGGGTAGGAGTAGGCGGGGCTTGTGTAGAACCAGAGCAGGGATGGGCAGGGCCAGGGCGGGGGTGGGTGGGGCTAGGGCAGGGATGGGCAGGGCAATAGGCGGGGCCAGAGCAGGAATGGATGGGGCTTGAATGGGGGAGAGCAGGAGTAGGCGGGGCTTTGTGAAACCAGGGCGGGGCAGATCAGAAATGGGTGGAGTTTGGGTGGGGCCATGGCAGATGTGGGTGGGGCCTGAGATGAGAGCAGGGTTAGGTGGGGCCAGGGCAGGGACTGGGCGGGGTAGGCGGGGTCAGAGTGGAGGTGGGGCGGGGCTGAGCGAGATGAGCAGGGTCTGTGGAGATGGTGTGCAGTGTAGGACGGGACATGACCCTGCATGCTTATGTGTGTGTGTGTGTGTACGTGTGTGTGGGTTTGGTGTGTGTGTGAGTTGGGGCTGTCAGATTCTCAGTGAGTTTCCTTGGCCCCCGAAGCTGCTGCAAGGACACTGGGTCTGTTTCTGACTGCCCCCCCCCCCAACTTGCCTGGGTCCTGTTGCCTCTTCCCTCAGACAGTCCACGTGCTCCTTGGTGCCCTGCAGCTCCGTGGGAGTCTCCACCCCCGTTTCTCTGCAGAGGGATCACCTGGGGTTGGGAGGGTGAGGCTAAGATGACAGCAAGCGTTGCTCCTGTTTCCTCTGTGAGCACATATGTGACTGCTGTGCTCGAGCTCCCCACGCTAGGTCACATTAGAAATGTGAGCGTGAACAGACACAGGGCCTGGGAGATAGGGCAGGACCCCCTCTGTTCAGCACTGTGTAGTATTCCCTCGTCTGGATTGATGTGTCCTCACTAGATACATATAGAAGTACCCCTGGTGTTTGCTATCTGCTTGGGGTCTGAGCACTAGAAAGTGCCGAGGTCCAGTGAGGACAATCCTGGAGGAAGGGGAGGGGCACCAAGGAGACAGTGAGGTCACAGCTGATGGTCCCCATGACCTTTGCCCCCTCAGCGGGGCATTGCAGCAGACCTACAGAGCAAGCTGACTACCTGCTGTTGTGTGATGCTGCTTCCAGAAGGTTCTTGCTTATGTGACACAGGTTCCTCCGTAATTCTCAGGGTGTTCTGCTCCGTGGAGACCCCTGCTCTATTCTCCGCCCTCCCGCAGTACCCTGCACCTTCCTCTAGGGAGAGGGAGAAACTGGGTAGGGAGGAGGTGTGTTTGTGGTGTTGTTTCTTTCTTTTCTTTGTTTTCATTTTGGGGCCTTAGCTGACAGTGCTCAGGGCTGACTCCTGACTCTGTGCACAGGAATCATTCCTGGCAGGGCTCAGGGGACCCTATGGGGTGCCGGGGATAGAACCCGGCTGCCTGCAAGGCAAGTCCCCCTGCTGTGCTGTCGCTTCAGACCCACATTATTTCTTTAGGCAGAGGGCCTATGACTGACTCCGTGGAGGGGAAAGGGCCTGTCCTAGGCCCGGCATATCGAGGCACTGTGGGGCCCAGGGCTGGGCCAGGGATGGGGGCCTTGCTGCTCTGGGGGTTGTTGGGGGAGCTAGTTTCGGGAAACACCGTCATGCTCATTTTCTTTTTAAAAGGAGCCCAGTGTTCCTCCTGACCACCTCCCACCTGGTGGCCGTTCCCAGCCAGACAGACAGTCCATCACCCCATAGGGAGGCTCTGGATTGCCCCTCCTCAGTCCTCTCTCCGACCCCCTCCTTGCCTGAGCTCTAAGCAAGCACCACCACTTCCTGTCCAGTGGGTCCTGGCCAGCCCCTTCGGGCTTGTGCATGTGCTGAACAGACCTTACTTCCCCATTGAAAGAGGGCTGCAGTGTGGCCCAGTGGGCAGCGCTTTGGGGTTCCACAGTGTGGGCCAGGCTGCGTCCGGCTGGCGTCTGCCCCAGGCCATCCCCTGGGCAGGGGAGGGTGTCTCCCAGCCCCTGTGTCCCCCCCCCCACATGTGTGATGCTCACGGCCACTCTCCCCCCGCAGCCCGCCTCTACGGACCCAACTTCATCCTCCAGGTGTACTCGGCACAGAGCCGGTCCTGGTCCCCCGTATGCCAGGAGGGCTGGAGCGACAGTTACGGGCGGGCCGCATGCCAGGACATGGGCTACCGGTGAGTGCGTGTGGTTTCAGGGCAGGGCCTGCACTTCCTCTGCTCCTCCTGCCTGGGCCTCTCCCACTGCATCCCTGCTGCTCTCTAGCCCAGTGCCTGGGGGTCACCCACAGCTGTACCTCCTTCCTGTGTCCCCAAACCCCGCCCATCAGGACTGCTTAGTGCCCACTGCCAGGGCCCAGGGTGCTGGTCAGAGTCCTAGGGTGAGCAGGGAGGGCTGGACACTGAGGGGGACACAGATGCCAGCACCTTCTCGGCTTGTGTGCAGGAGACTTTGAACGGGAGGGGGGGAGTGGCCATCCACTGTCTATGTGAAAGAGGAGAATGGGCAAGGGGTGCCCCCTTCAGGGCTCCCAGAGGGGACAGGAAGCCCCCGGGCACCACTGAGGGCCATATGAGTTCACCCCATCCCTTTCCCTTGGGGGCTTCTCCACATGCCTGATGCCAGGTGCCTCTCATGTCCCTTTCCAAAAAAGGAGGTTGGCACTGGCTCTGGGGCTCAAGCCGCCCTGAACTGCAGGGGTGGACACAGTCAGGGACAGCAGGACCTGTTGGGATTTTTCAGCTGGGGGCGTGGATTTGGCTCTGGATGGACCGCAGGGTGCTGATGACTGTCCCGTGCTGAGCGTGCAGGGTGGGCGTTCTCAGAGCAAGCTTGAGCTGAGTGGCGCCCTCTAGGCCGTGCCGCCCAGCTGGTCTTTGCGAGACACATTCTCCCATCTGTGCAGGGACAGCTTTTACTTGAGCCAAGGGGTCATGGACGACAGCGGGGCCACCAGGTTCTTGAAACTGAACAAGAGCGCCGGCAACGTGGACCTCTACAAGAAGCTCTACCACAGGTATGCGCCCTGGGGCCAGGGCCGTTGGGCAGGTGGGAATCTAGGGTCTGTTCTTCCCAGCGGCTGCTCCGGACAGGCCCCCCCCGCCCCCCCGCTCATCTGGGGGACAGGAAAGTCAGCCAGGGTCATTCCCAGCAGCTCTGCCTTATCCTTCCTGGAAGGTAGCTGAGGTCATTTGCTCTGGATAAATATGAAATATTTGCATGGGTCGAGAAGAGCTTTCTCATCAGGAGTGAGTCACAGGTGGAGGCTCCTGAAGTCCTGTCCTCACACAGACGTTGCATCTGTCTGGTCTCAGACGTGACTGTCCCCATGAACATTCCCCGAAACCCCTTCCCTTTTGTTCAGTCTCTGCTTCTCCTACATCTCCCCTGTGTGCGTGTGGCGTCACGCATTCTGCTGACCCATAACTAGCTTTTGTCAATGAAAAAAACCTTAGAAACATTTCTGCATGCAAATACCGACATATCTCTACTGTAACATTGGATTCTGCATAGAGTGACTTTCACGTCAGTAGTTCGCGCCTGCTGGGCAGCTGTTGCTTCACCTCCTGCTATTTTGAGCTGTCAACATCCGGGTATGTAAATTTTCGCTTGCGCTATCCATTCTTTTTTTATCGTTTTACTTTTCTACTTAAAGCACCAGGACTTGCATTACTCTCCGTGACAAGGCAAACACACGACATTCCTCCTCCAGCGTCGCTTGCCTCCACCATTGTCTTAGGGTCCCCTCCCACCCACCCTTCACCCCCCCACTACTTCAGAGAGGACGAAAACAGGAAGGCACATTTTTAGAAAGGGCAGGTGGTCCACTGGGTCAGTGCCAAAGGGATCAATAAATTCTCTCTTGGCTGGTGGCCCCAGGCATGCTCCATCTCATCTGTAACCCTAAACCCAAGGTTTCTAAGTGAGGTTCAATTGTTCTTATCTTAGATGTTTAGAAGGTCAAGATAAGAACCACTGTCCTGGCCCAGCCAAGGGGCTGGTAATTCAGCTCTGAATTTCTTTTTCTTTTTTTTTTTTTTAATTATTAGTGAGACACCATGAGGTACAGTTGTAGACTTACAAATTTTTGTGCTTGGGTTTCAATTATACAATGATCAAATACCCATCCCTCCACCGGTGCCCATTTTCCACCACCACAGATCCCAGTATCCCTCCCACCCCCTATCCCCCCCATCCCACCCTGCCTCTCTGGCAGGGCATTCCCTTTTGTTCTCTCCTTTTGGGTGTTGTGGTTTGCAAAAGAGGCATTGAGTGGCAATCATGTTCGGTCTGTAGTCTACTTTCAGCATGCTTCTCCCATCCTGGGAGGATCCTCCCAACACCCTTTATTTGGTGCTCCCTTCTCTATCTGAGCTGCCTTTTCCCCTAGCATGTGTGGCTGGCCTCCAAGCCATGGACAGCTCTGAATTTCTCTGGGGCAGGGGCAGGTTTCAATCCCTAGTGATATATATATATATATATATATATATATATATATATATATATACACACACACACACACACATATATATATATATATATCAAACACTGTCCTCCCATTGTTCATCAATTTGCTTAAGTGGGCCCAGTAACATCTCCATTTTGTGACTTGTTACTGTGTTTGGCATATTGAATATGTCACAGGTAGCTTGCCAGGCTTTGCCATGAGGGTGAAATACTCTCGGTAGCTTGCTGGGCTCTCTGAGAGGGGCGGAGGAACTGAACCCAGCTCAGCTGGGCTGGCTGTGCGCAAGGCAAACACCCTACTGCTGTACTATCGCTCCAGCCTATATATATATATATATATATATATATATTATTTTCATAAGTTGTCCACATTAATTGCTTACATAGCACAGCGGGTAGGGCGTTCGCCTTACAAGCGGCCAACATGGCCAACCCGAGTTCGATTCCTCCGCCCCTCTCGGAGAGCCCGGCAAGCTACCGAGAGTATTCGATATGCCAGACACAGTAACAACAAAGTCTCCAATGGAGACGTTACTGGGCCCGCTCGAGCAAATTGACGATCAACGGGAGGGCCAATTGCTTACATTCAATATTTCAACACCAATCCCACCACCATTACACCTTCCCCCCCAAATTCACTATTTTGAATTTTCCCACCACCATTTGAAGTCTGCCTGCCAGGGGCAGATGCTAGATAATTTATTTTCTATTGCTCACTTTGAATATCATGAGAGGTGGTGCGCTTCTGGAATTCTGAAATTGTAAATGGTTGGGGTCCAGAGACATCTCTGTAGGGAGCTGGTCCATTTTGAGTCTCTGGGCCAAGGCCGTTGGGGTGCTAGGATGGCGCCAGCCTGGAGGCAGATTGTGGGTGTGACAGCCAGGACCTCGAGCAGGCAGGGAGATGGGAAGAGACACCTAACTCTGCTGCCATGTGGCCTGGATCTTAGTCCCTGAACCCGCATACCTGGGTTTTTCTTCTGGAAGCTCGTGGCCACTGCGGTTTTATCTGGAGTGGCTGGAGAGGGCATACCTGCTCCATCTGAAGTGCCTGGAGTAACTTGCTCAATACGGGGTCCAGAAAGATCTCCGGTCAGTCCCGAGTGCCAGTTTTTGCTTCTGAATCGATGGAAATTGAGCTGTGAGTAGGGCGGGGTGGGATTTGGGTGCAAGAAATGGATTCCATGTGGTGGGAGAAATAAACCTATCTCCCTCCCCACGGGGACTCTAGTCCGAGGAGCACTGGTTACCTGAAGCCATTTCCTGAAATGAGAAATGCCGGTAGCCAAGTGGGGTCTGGCCCCTTCTCGCGGAGTGGATCATTATGGGGGGACCCATGGAACAGAATCAACAGGCCCAGTGGGAAGCTTGCACTCTGCCCCCAGCCCACCCCTGAAGCCACCTTTCACTCGAGACTGTTATGGGCTGGCAGAGTTTCGCTTCTGTAAACCCCATTTTGGAACTTCTCCAGAAGTTCCGTATCTCAGAAGTAGCTTTATAGAATCATTTCAGAGTCTTAATCAGTCCATTTACTGATTCGTATTTGAATTCCTGCTCCAGAGGGCCGGGGAGAGAGCACAGCCAGTGAGGTGCTTGTCGGCACGCAGCTGGCCTGGGTTTGATCCCTGGCACCACAAGGGTTCCCCAAGCACCAGCAGGAGTGATCCCTGAGCAAAGAGCCAGGAGTCAGTTCTGAGCACAGCCAGGAGTGATCCCTGAGCACAGCCAGGAGTCAGCCCTGGGAACAGCCAGGTGAACCCCTCCCAAACAAGCCCAAACCAAAAAGCTCTAAATTCTTGGTGCAGAATTAAAGAGACAAAAGTGGGAGAACAAAGGTTTGAAATCTTTCCGTTAGAACTGAACATCCAGTTCAGAGTCCTGAGAGCTGCCGGCTCCTGGTATTGGCCTGGTGGGGGGCTGTCAGGCCGCTGTGTCAAGCTCCCAGTTCCTGCTCCAATGGACTAAAGAGGAGGCTCCGTGTGCTTCGAGCCAACTAGAAAAGCTAGAAAGTCTGGTTTGGAAAGTTGGCTGGCAGAGCAGGAGAAGGAGTCGGGCTTCATTCCTGTTCATAGTCAAGAGTAAACAGTTTTGTGTTTGCTTGTTGGGGGGAGGGGGGTGGCGTCTGTCCCAGTGCTCAGCTACCCCAGAGCTGTGTCTGAGGGTTGTTCTGGTCGTCCCAAAGTGGAAACTTCTAAAAGATGATTAAGGAAAAAGAATCTGAGCTCCACAACAGGGGATGACCCGGAAACTTTTTTCCCCCTCCTCTCTCCATCCTTACACTAACCCCAATAATTATAGACACAGATTCAATGATTCTGAGCTCCACAACAGGATATGACCCAGAAACATTTTTTTCTCTCTCTCCATCCTTACCACTAATCCCAATAATTATAGACGCAGATTCAATGATGAAACCAAGGTAGACAGTTATTCTGCAGCAACAGAGCAAGGACAGATGTGACGATAGAGATGGTTTTGACTTGCTTTCCTGGAATTTCTTCACTAAGGCATTTCAGATCAAGCTTCTTAGTGGTCAAGGAGGGTCCCGGGGACCTGGCACTTGCTTGCATTTCTCAGAACCCAACTTCTCTGACCAACGCTGTCTGGGGTTCTCACCAGCAAGCAGATCCTGGGTGATCCTGAGAGAATTAGTAGATTCATAAGTGAATTGGTAGGTGCTGGTAGATCTTGATAGAGCCTAGCAGATTCTGGTAGATTCGAAAGACTTGGTCCATCCTGATAGAATTGTTAGACTCTGTGTGAACATGCAATAAACCCGTTCTTTTTCTTTCTCATTTTGGGCCACTTCCACTACACTCAGAGCTTACTTCTGGCTCTGTGCTCAAGAATCACACCTGGTGGGGTTCAGGAGACCATATGGGGTGCTGGGGATAAACCCGGGTGGCCTCATTTAAGGCAAACACCCTACGCACTGTACTGTCACTCCAGCCCCAATGAGTCCATCATTTTCATCTTCAAACGAACCAACAACTGAGACTTAAGTCCAGTTTCAAATTTCAATATGCTAAACACTGATTTGCATAGATAAAATCTACGTGGGGCCCTCTGGAGGGCTCAAAAGTCTAAAGAACTGATGAGAAAAGCCTGGGTCCAGTGGTCACATTCCTCTGCTCTGACTGTTCCCGGGGCACCTTCACTGCTCATATGAATTTTTATTTTGGACCAGACTCTTACTTTTTACCAAAGGAGCCTACTTCTCTTTCTCGGATGATATGGCGGGGGGTGGGGGGAGTTGCTGACTGAGACTTGTGTGTCAATGGCAGCAGATGAGCAAAACCAATGGGGCAGTGTTTTTACTGCTACATATGCCACTTTTGCACCTTTAAACATGCTTATGAACATAACCTGGAATACTGCACTCATACACAGACGCACACGACACAAACTTGAAGTTGTGCTTAGTCAGCACATTCAGTGTTTCTATGTTCTATCTTAAAAATTTGCTCGAGCGGGCCCAGTAACGTCTCCATTGGAGACTTTGTTGTTACTGTGTCTGGCATATCGAATACTCTCGGTAGCTTGCCGGGCTCTCCGAGAGGGGCGGAGGAATCGAACTCGGGTCGGCCATGTTGGCCGCTTGTAAGGCGAACGCCCTACCCGCTGTGCTATCGCTTGGTTCAGGGGCTGGAAATGAGGTTTGAATGGTAGGGCCTGTGACCAGCATGTATGAATCTGGGTTTGAGCCCCAAAATGCCTACTTCTGACTTTCCCATTACATTTAAACCAAATTTTATTTACAAAATATATCTCAGAACATTGGCATTTGGGTCAGATACTCTCACAATCCCATCAGAAGCAAAACAAACATGACAGAGGGCTGGAGTGGATAGTCCAGTGGGGAGGGCATTTGGCTTGCAGTTTGATCCCTGGCATCCTGGCCAGTGGTAGTGCTGGGAGGTGCAGTTCCTGTGGTGGCCAGAAGGTGGTGGTGTTGGGAGGCACTGTCTCTGTATTGGTCATCAGGTGATGGTACTGAAAGTGCAGTCCCCGTGTTGGCCAGCAGGTGGTGGTGTTGGGAGGCACAGTCCCCATGTTGACCAGCAGGTGATGGTGTGGGAGGTGTAGTCCTTGTGTTGGCCAGCAGGCATTGGTGCTGAGAGGTGCAGTTCCTGTGCTGGACAGCAAGTGGCGGTGCTAAGAGCACAGTCCCAGTGTTGGCCAGCAGGTGATGGTGCTGGGGGCACAGTCCCTGTGCTGACCAGCAGGCGGTGGTGCTGGGAGATGAAGTCCCCACATCGGTCAGCAGGTGGTGGTGCTGGAGGATTCAGTCCCTGTGCTGGCCAGCAGGTAATGGTGCTGAGAGGCACAGTCCCTCTGCTAGCCCACAGGTGGTTGTGCTGGTAGGCGCAGTCCCTGTGTTCACCAGCAGGTGGTAATACTGAGAGATACAGTCCCCCTGTCAGCCAACTGGTGGTAGTGTCAGGAGGTGCAGTCCCCATTTTGTCCAGCAGGTGGTGGTGTTGGAAGTCACAGTCTCTGTATTGGCCAGCAGGTGATGGTATTGAGAAGTGCAGTCCCCATATTGACCAGCAGGTGGTGGTGTTGGGAGTCACAGTTTCTGTATTGGCCAGGAGGTGGTTGTGCTGAGAAGTGCAGCCCCCGTGTTCATCAGCAGGTAGTGGTGCTGAGAGGTACAGTTGCCCTCTGAGCCCACAAGTGATGGTGCTGGAGGTGCAGTCCCTGTGTTCACCAGAAGGTGGTGCTGCTGAGAGGTACAGTCCCCCTGTTAGCCCACAGGTGGTGGTGCTGGGAAGTGCAATCCCTGTGCTGGCCAGCAGGTGGTGGTGCTGAGAGGTACAGTCCCCCTGTTAGCCCACAGGTGGTGGTGCTGCTGGAGGTGCAGTCCCTGTGCTGGCCAGCAGGTGGTGGTGCTGAGAGGTATAGTTCCCCCTGTTAGCCCACAGCTGGTGGTGCTGCTGGAGGTGCAGTTCTTGTGCTGGCCAGAAGGTGGTGGTGCTGAGAGGTACAGGCCCCCTGTTAGCCCACAGGTAGTGGTTCTGAGAGGCACAGTCCCTAGTTAGTCCACAGGTGGTGGTGCTGAGAGGTGCAGTCCCTGTGTTCACCAGCAGGTGGTGGTGCTGAGAGGTACAGTCCCCCTGTTAGCCCACAGGTTACGGTAGTGCTGGGAGGTGCAGTTCCTGTACTGACCAGCAGAGGAGGTTGTTGGAAGGCAGAGGACAGGGGTGATGGCATGATTGCTGTCCAGGCTGGGTGGACACTCAGCTTTAGTCAGTGGAATCAGAGGCTGATGAGAAGCTGGTCCGGCCTGGAGCCATCATTCTCTGTGAATTTGCTCCCGTCTGGGTGTGCACACAGGTCTGGGTGCCTGTGGTCAGCAGATCAAGGCACAGCCAGCTGCAGTGCCGGCCGCTTCCCTGGAGCGAGAACGTGCCTCTCCCCAGCAAGGAGCTGTTCTCAGGCCCTGGGCACATCACCTTGTTTTCTGTGCCAGAGACACTCTCGGGAGCTGCACAGTGGCCTTTTGCTAAACTCGCGGATGTTTCAGGTCCCCTGAAGGGAAGCGAGAGCTTTGTGCTTGGACCCTGACCCCACGGGGCCCCACGAGCTGCTCTCTGGAGAGGCCCAGTGCTCCCCCGCGTCAGCAGTGGGGAAAGGCTCTGTGCTTGGCAGGGTCCCTGGGGCTCCTGAGGGTGGGCCTCTCCATCTGGTGGGCGGGAGCCCGGACAAGGCAGGAAGGACTCATCTCGTGTTTGATGGCCGTCTCCTTCCACAGCGATGCCTGCTTCCTGAAGATGGTGGTCTCTCTGCGCTGCATCGGTGAGTGACGGCTGTGTCCCCAGCCTTCTTGGGGTCCCCGCAGCCCCTGAGGAACGCCCCGTGTGTCTGCACACCCCAGGCCTTGCTGTGCGCTCGTGGCATGAGTCGGGATGAGTGTTAAGCTCCGTCAAGAAGCAGCAGTGCTGGGCGTTTGTGACTGAGCCCTGGATTGCCGGGACGGCCCAGCCTCACCCCTCACCTCACCCTGAAGCTCAGCTTGCAGGAGCTCGGGGAGCTGGTCCCCTTCTGGGCGGGTGGCCTGGTCCTGGGGGCCGCCCATGTTGGGCTCCTGGAGCTCTCCTGTTCGCTTGGCCCTCTTGGAGGGAAAGGGGGACAGGGCCACAGGGCGGCGGGGAGGGCCAGCCTGAGTTCTGTCCCCGGCATCCACTGTGGTTCTCCCGGGCCCCACCAGGAGGGGTCCTGAGTGCAGAGCCAGGAGTCAGCCCTGAGCACTGCTGGGTGTGACCCCCAAAAAAGAGCAAGGAAAGAAGGGAGGGGACACTGTCAGACTCGGGCTGACAGTGCTCATGGTAAGCCCACCCCCGGGCTTGCAGTGCTGGAGGGCAGAGCCCAAGTGCGGGGGGATCCAGTCTCTTCCTGGACGTCGTCTCACTTGGTGCTGACCACAAGCGTCCCCCCTCACTGCCCCTTGAGCCTCTGCCTATGGACCCGAGTATCCCCGGAGGAATCTGCCTCTGTTTCCCCGAAGGATGTGGCAGGATTGCTCGGCTGCATGACAGCCACTGTCTGGGCTCTCGGCTGCAATCAGGGTCCAGTGCCAGCGGGAATGCTGCTTCCCGGATGCTGGTCTAGGAGGCACCCTCCCCGCCCCCATCCGGAGGGTCCCGGGCATGGTCCCCAAGTCAGAGCCCTCAGGGAGGGGGCAGGAGAGGCAGTGGGACTGCCTGCTGCCCGGCAGGGCCCTCGGGATGGCTGTGGCCAGGGGACACCGTGGCTGGGTTTGGGGGTAGGCGAGTGGGTGTGGGGCATGTAGGTGGGTGTGGGGGCCTGTGGGTGGGTGTGGAGGCAGGTGGGTGGGCATGGGGGCACCATGGCAGGGGGCGGAAGAATCTATGGCTGGTGTCGAGCTTCAGACCTGCTGTGTCCCCACAGAGTGCGGGGTCCCGGGCCCAGCGTCGGGCCGGCAGCCGCGCATCGTGGGCGGCAACGTGGCGCGCATGGAGGACTGGCCGTGGCAGGTGAGCCTGCAGGTGCAGGGCACCCACGTCTGCGGCGGCTCCATCATCACCCCTGAGTGGATCGTCACGGCCGCCCACTGCTTGGAGAAGTATGTCGGGGGCCCACGCAGGCAGGGGGGCCACAGGGGCAGGGGGCCGTGGCATCTAGGGCCTGGCCTCCCATGGACACGCTGGGCCGGGGGCAGGCAGAGGCACCCAAGAGTCAGCGTGGGGACTTTCCCGGGCCGGGCGCTTCTGCGGGTGTGTGGGCGGCATCTGCCCTCACCCAGCTGGGTCCCTCTCCTCAGCCGGTTCTCGTGCCGAGGCCCAGCCGGGTCAATCTCTCGGGCCGACTGGGCGTCCTGCAGACACCCCGTCCCCACACCCTCAGATGCTCCTTCGGGCATCGGCGATGTCCCCAGAGAAATCATGAAATGTCCGGCCCCAGGTGGCGTCTGTGCCCACCTGTCAGGAGCCTTTAGCTCTGCCAGGAGCGGCTGAGAACTTCCCAAAGGAAAAGGGTCTTGGGGATGAGCAACAGTGGCCTGGAGGCACTGGCCTGGTTCCCTGAGCCCCGCCAGGAGTGATCCCTGAGCAGAGCTGGGAGTCATCCCTGAGCACAGAGCCAGGAGTCAGCCCTGAGCACAGAGCCAGGAGTCAGCCCTGAGCACAGAGCCAGGAGTCATCCCTGAGCACAGAGCCGGGAGTCATCCCTGAGCACAGAGCCGGGAGTCAGTCCTGAGCACAGAGCCAGGAGTCATTCCTGAGCACAGAGCCAGGAGTGATCCCTGAGCACGGAGCCGGGAGTCATCCCTGAGCACAGAGCCAGGAGTCATTCCTGAGCACAGAGCCAGGAGTCATCCCTGAGCCTAGAGCCAGGAGACATCCCTGAGCACAGAGCTGGGAATCATCCATGAGCACAAAGCCAGGAGTCAGCCCTGAGCACAGAGCTGGGAATCAGCCCTGAGCAATTCTGGGTGTGGCCAGAAAAACAAAAGATCCAGCACCAATGAAAGCCAGAACCGTCCTGGGGATGTAGGCTGCGGGTCAGGAGGGGCGTCTGGGGGGTGGGAGCAGGGCAGGACCGCCCAGCGCTGCCCCCCACCCTGCTGTCCACAGGCCTCTGAACAACCCGCGCTACTGGACAGCCTTCGCGGGCATCCAGAGCCAGTCACGCATGCTGTACGGCAGTGGTTACCGCGTGGCCAAGGTCATCCCACACCCCAGCTATGACTCCACCACCAAGAACAACGACATCGCACTCATGAAGCTGCAGACGCCCCTGGCCCTGAGCGGTACTGCCAGCTCCTGGGGGGTGGGGCTGGGGTGAGGGGCTGTGGGGACATGCCAGGAGGAAGGGTCTCTGCCCCTGGCCTCCAGGACTGGACTGTGTCCGGTGTGATTCCCAGATCGGCCTGCAGGTGGCAGCACACAGGGGGGGTCTCGCCTGGGCTCCACCTGGATCTCAGAGGCTGAGGCAGGGGCTGGGGGAGGTCGTGGCCCCCAAAGGCAGGAGTGCCCCGGGCGCAGCCCCCAGGGTTCTGGAAGGTTCCCTCTGCTTGTGCAAACACAGGTGCAAGCCCTTGTGTTTGTGCTCAAGTGAGCACCCAGTGCAGAGCAGGGCCGGCTGATGGCAGGGGCGAGTGTGTGTGTGTGTGTGTGTGTGTGTGTGTGAGAGAGAGAGAGAGAGAGAGAGAGAGAGAGAGAGGGAGAGAGAGGGAGAAAGAGAGGGAAAGAGAGAGGAAGAAAGGGAGGAAGGGAGAGGGAGAGAGAAGAAAGGAAGAGAGAGGGAGAGAGAAGGAGAGAGGGAGAAAGAGGAAGGGAGAGGGAGGGAGAGAGGGAAGGAAAAAGGGAGAGAGAGGGAGAGAGGAAGAGAGGAAGAGAGGGAGGGAGAGAGAGAGAGGAAGGGAGAGAGAGAGAGAGGGGGAAGGAGAGGGAGAGATGGGGGGAGAGTGCTGGATTCCGAACCCACCCCTGCCCAGGGCGCCCAAGCCGGGGAGACCCTGTGTGTCTCTGGGGTGCTCAGCAGCGGGTCAGCAGGTCAGTAGGTCACTGTACTGGGCTGGAGCCGTGGCTTTCCCTTTGCTTTCTGATTGGGGGACACACCCAGCAGGTCTCAGGGCTCCCCTGGCTCTGAGCTCAGGGTCTCTCCCTGCGGGCCTGGACCTACCGTGTGCAGCACCTGAGCTGACTTCCTGCTGGCTCCCGGGCACTGCTGCTATGAGGGTGGCCAGGGGCAGCTGGGGCAGCCCGGGGCAGCCCGGAATAGCCCCAGGCAGCCTAAAATAGCCTGGGATAGTCTGGGACAGCCCCGGACAGCCTGGGGCAGCCAGGGGAAACGGGCTGCTGGCCCTAGGTGGCCGGTGTGGGGGTGGGTGCCGGCCTGACTTGTGTCTCCCGGAACAGACAGGGTGAAGCCCGTGTGCCTGCCCAACCCCGGCCTGGAGCTGCAGCCCACGCAGGCCTGCTGGATATCGGGCTGGGGTGCCACCTCGGAGAAAGGTGAGGCTGCCCCACGCGCCCACTCGAGCACTCCGTCTCCACACCTTCCCCGCGCACCAGCATGGAGGCCAGCCGGCCACACACCAGGGCCTGGGCCCCGTGCGTCCAGCCAGGGGTCCTGGGAGGGCTGAGGGGCCCAAAGACAACACAGGGCAAGGGGACCCCACATACCATCGGGGATTGCTCCCAAACCCACCAACCCTACTTTTTTTTTTAAATTTCACTTTTTTAATAACGTTTGTGCATGTGCCAAGGCTGGGGGTCTTGGGAGTTCTGGGGAGAGAGTGGCAGCTATGATGTTGTATGTCGACCTGCTTGTGGCCAGCCAGAGTCTCTGTGTGTCCAGACCACGGGACACTTGCACAGGGCAGCTGCCAGGAAGGGGCTGTCACGGCAGACTTCTTGGGAGAGGTGGCATAGGATGAGTTCACCATGTCGGGGCTGTGTGATGGCTGAGCTGGGGAGGCTGGCATCAGCAGTGTCCACCAAGGTGGGGACTGTCCCTCAGGAGTCAGAGATGACATGCCCGGGACACCCATCTGCATGGACTATCCCGGGGCAGGGGAGTTTCTGAGCAAAAAAACGAGCCAAGTCAGATGCTCTGCTTGGGAAACAAAAGGAAGGTTCTAGACAAGCCCCTCCCGCCGAGGGAGAAGAGGAAGGTTCTAGAACACAGATGAGCCCCTCCTGCAGAGGGAAAAGAGGAAGGTTCTAGAACACAGATAGGACAAGAGGAAGGTTCTAGAACACCGACGGGCCCCTGCCGCAGAGGGAGAGAAGGAAGGTTCTAGAACACAGATGAGCCCCTCCCACAGAGGGACAAGAGGAAGGTTCTAGAACACAGACGAGCCCCTCCCGCAGAGGGACAAGAGGAAGGTTCTAGAACACAGACGGGACAAGAAGAAGGTTCTAGAACACTGACGGGCCCCTGCCGCAGAGGGAGAGAAGGAAGGTTCTAGAACACAGATGAGCCCCTCCCACAGAGGGACAACAGGAAGGTTCTAGAACGTAGGCAGGAAGGCCTTCCCTGACCCGGCCCAGAGCAGCCATCTCCCACGGGCCTCGTGTTCCTGAGCTCCCGGAGGGCGGGGGTGGGGGGTGCTGGCTGCTGACACCCGTGTGTGCAGGGAAGACGTCAGACCTGCTCAACGTGGCCCAGGTGCGGCTCATCGAGGCCTGGCGCTGCAACAGCCGCTACGTCTACAACGGCCTGGTCACGCCCGCCATGCTCTGCGCCGGGTACCTGCAGGGCCAGGTGGACTCCTGCCAGGTGAGCCCCTCGCTGCCCCCGCTGCCCCTGCCTGCCTGCCCCCTGCCATCCCTCCCGGCCTGACCCCGTCCCTTCTGCGCAGGGCGACAGCGGGGGCCCCCTGGTCACTCTGAAGAACGGCGTCTGGTGGCTGGTCGGGGACACGAGCTGGGGCTCGGGCTGTGCCAACGTGAACCGGCCAGGCGTGTACGGGAACGTGTCTGTGTTCACAGACTGGATCTACCGGCAGATGCGGGTACACACCTCGGACCCCCATCCATGGCGGCCCCTGTCCCGGGCTGGGACACGTGGGGGACTCTGGGTGGGTGGGGGGCTGCCGGCTCCTGGGGTCTCGGGCAGAGCCGCAGGTGTCCTGTCCACTCTGGGCCACGGCTGGGCAAAGGGCATCCCAGGGGTGCCGAGACCCCCAGGCGAGGCCCCTGGGCACTCGAGCAGACAAGATCAGAGCCCAGAGTGGACCGGGGGAGAGTCCGGTCACTAGGGGTAAGGCCTCGGGCCCAGACCCCCCGCCCGGCCTGTCCCCGCATGGGAAGGGGTGCCCTGGCTTTCGGTGTTGCCAGCCTATCCCCAGACACTGGTGTCTGTGGATGTGACCTGACATGACCTTCCCTCTTCCCTCAGGCCAATGGCTAAGTGGACTTGGCAGCACCCGGAGCCGTGGCTGACCCGTCCAGCTCAGACTCTTGGACACTCAGACAAGCCTCTAGACTCAGGGCTGGTTCCTGCCGGGGCTCAACCCACACCTGGATCTCTGTCTGTCGCCAGGCTGGCTGGCCGTGTCCACTCCTCTCCCCCACCTGGGGCTCTGGTGACCTCTCTGCTGCTGGACAAGAGCTGGACCCAGGCGGGGGGGGGGGGCGCTATGCCCCCTCCCCGGGCACTCAGGGGGGGAAATCAGGGATTCGAATCAGGTTCTCCGAGCTACGCCCACACCTACCTCAGCCTGCCTGGCCTTGCGGCCAGGGGCCTCTGAGCTGGGCGTCCACTCGCCCTGGTCCAGTGCACAGAGACTGGCTTCTCGTGGAATGTTCTGGAAATGAGCAGGCTGCAGCACAGAGGGCCAAGAGGAGCCGGGCTCTCGGACAGTGACCTCTGCGGCGCCTCCTGGCGGGAAAGGGGGAGCAGGGAGACCCCCACACGCCCTGGCCAGAAGGACACTGTGGCTGTCTGGAAGGGGCTCAGTGCCCAGCCCCCCGGACGTGTCTCCTGGGACCACCCGTTCCTCTGTGCCTGGACCACTGGCTGTCTTCTGTTGTGTCTCTAGAAATGTCTGTGGAAATCCTATGAATAAATTATGCACTCTCTTGTTTTTCCTAATGCTCTTGAATTCCTGACAGGGCAGGGGAGGTGGAGGCTGGGGTCCCCTCTTACATATCTCCTGCTGCCCTCTGGGGTCCTTCCTCTCCCTGATGCCTACCCTGTACATAGCGCTCTCCCCGGCTCTGCCCCCGTGGGGACCCCCACCCCCTGCCCTCCTGGACCCCCAGTAGTTTACGGGCAGAGCAGGACGCAAGCCCAGGGAGGAGGGGGTGGTTCTGGCCCCACTGAGACGCAGCCTCCAGCAGGCCAGTGGCCACTGGTCTGGTCAGCAGCGTGCAAGGCAAGCGTTGTCCCCAGGAGACGCCCAGACCCTGCCTAGTCCCACCCCAGCCCACGTGCCTGGAAGCCCCTTCCCCACGGCCCCTGGAGGCAGCACACATACATAGGCCACCACTGCCCGCAGGGCGCCCAGGCGAGCCCCCAGCCCAGAGGACGGGCGCCTCGGCCATGATGGTCCTGCGAGGGTTCGAGAGGGAGGACGGGGCGTTCGCAGGGACCCCTCAGAGATTTGCTGGCGGGGACCCAAGCTTGTCTTGACCGCGCTGTAGCCCCTGCACCTCGGGGCGCCCGGGAGGCCCTTGGTTCCTACAGAGCAAGGCGGGGTGTGCGTGTCATTACGGACACTGAGTCGCTGTTGGTCGCTGGGTTTTGGGTGCGTCCCCCTCCTCCCATCCCCCCCCCCCCCCAAAGAACTCATTGAACTGTTGGATATTCTTAGGGTTTGGGTCCAGGTGGAGATTTCTGCTCAGGGGTTACTCCTGGCTCTGTGCTTGGGAATCGCTCCTGGGGGCCATGTGGGGAGCCGGGGATGGGGCCTGGGTCAGCTGCGTGCAAGGCAGACGCCCTCCCTGCTGTCCTACATGTCCGCCCCAGCCCAAGTTTACTGAGCACCTGCATGAGGCCAGGCAGGCCTGGTCTCTGGGGTGAAACTGAGGCTTTCCATCCCAGTGGGCCCTAGACTTGCCTGGAGTGACATCACTGACATTCTAGAATGTTCGACACAGGGAGAGGGGGGGCCTCAGTGCTGAGCCTAGAGTGGGGAGGCCCCGTCAGGGTCATTCCTGGTGGACTCGTGCAAAGTGCCCTTCAGGTCTCCCGTCCATGCCAGGCCCCAGCTGATGATGCCCTCCCTGGGGTAAATTCTTCTCAAGGGGACGCAATGGCAATGTATCCCCCCCCCACCCCCCCGTGAATCACCAGGAAACTGCCACAGGAGGACTGGGCAGGGGCGAGGGCCGGGAGCAGCATGCACCGCCCCCCAAAATCCCTTCAGGCCTCGGGCAGGGACCCAGGCGCTGACGTTCCCCCTGGCGGCCGGGGTCGATGTCCACATGGCCACTGCCCCAAGGACAGGCGGGAGGTGCTGCCCAGTGGGTCAGAGGGCACCAGACACAGAGGGGCAGGGCCTGGGTGAGACCAGCTCTCGGGACAGCCGTGCTCTGGGAGGCCTCAGCGGGCAGCGTCCCTGTACCGTCCCTGACCTGGAGCAGTGACCGTGGCCTCTGGACCCCAGGTGGGCCGTGTGCCCCGCCCCTTAGTGGACAGAGAGCCTGTGGCTTCAAACCCCAGGATGCTCAGACCAGCCTGTCATGCTCCAGCCTGCACTCCCCGCACCCACGGCACTGTGGGCGCTTGTTTGGGGGCCGTGTGTAGCGCGTGTGTGTGGGGAGAGCCCCTCACCCACCGTCCCCTGGGGTCCAGAGGACTTTCCTGCCACCTTCCAGGCCTGCCTCGAGCTGAACCCTCACTCCGAGGACGCCTTCTCGCCTTCTCGGTTCTCTGCCCCTTGGCAGTTAGGGATGAGGCCAGGATGCCCGCGGGGCTGCTGGTCGGAGCTTTGCGGCTGGTGCTATCTGTCCCCATGGCCCAGAGGGGCGGCTTTGCATGTCCCTGCTGGCGGCTAGACATGGCACAGTGTCCCCCCACAGTGCTCCTTCTATGCATCCGTGGTTCCAAGTCCCAAGCCCTGCCAGGACGCAGCTGCCCACCCCGTGTCTAGCTGCCAGCAGTGACATGCAAAGCCGCCCCTCTGGGCCATGGGGTGGGGACAGACAGCACCAGCCAGAAAGCTCCGACCAGCAGCCCTGCACCCCGACCTCATCCCTAACTGCCAAGGAGCAGAGAACCGAGGTGTCCTCGGAGCAAGGGTTCAACTCGAGGCAGGCCTGGAAGGTGGCAGGAAAGTCCTCTGGACCCCAAGGGACGGCGGGTGAGGGGTTCTCCCTCCCCCCCCCCCACACACACTGCACAAGGCCCCCAAACAAGTGCTCACAGTGCCAAGACTCCTGCTGAGGGCAGTGCTGGCCCTTCCAGTCATGGCAGGCTCTGCCGCTGACCCCAGGTGCCCGGCCCACGGGACTCCCCCACCTCCCTCAAAGGGAAGGAGGGAAGGGTCCATCTCTGCAGGCCATGCCGCTGGGCCTCCTTCAAGCCCACTGCCTGGCTACAGTCTGTCTCTTGCACCTTTCCATGGTGACCCTGGGCTGGGGCGGCCCAGAAACGCCCCGCGTCTGTCCATGGGGTGACTTTTGCTCCTGTTCGCTCGATTCCCTTGATGCCCCGTGCTGCCCGCACTATCTCCTCTGAGCTTGCATCCAACTGTGCATGCTTCTGCCTGGCTCTTGCCCTCATCCCTTCTGAGTTCCGGAGGCTCCTGAGACCTCTGCCTGCTCCCCACAAACACTATAGGGGTCAGAGTCAGGGAGTCCTTTAATGAGGAGTAGGGCCCAGGGGCGTCTTTTACTGCAGAGTCGGGGGCAGGGTGCTGTGCATTGCAGGTGGACACAGAAACTTCTAGAGTTCTGGGCACGTGTGCAGAGGCCCTCAGGGAGTGCAGTGGCAGGAAGAGTGTAGAGAGGGCCCCTGAGTGGGGTTACCTGGCTTCTGTGGTGTCCTCTCTCACCCTCACCTGTCCTCCCGAGGGGACACATGCCTGCAGGGAGCCTGCACTGTTCCTCAGGGAGGCACTGAGGGTGAGGCTGGGGCCGGAGGCGTGGCCTGCGGCTGTGGGCGGGGCCTAGACCCGGAGGCGGGGCCAGGCCGTGGGCGGGGCGGGGCCAGTGAAGGGCGGGGCCCGAGGTGGGGCTGGGGCGGGACCATGGCAGGGCAGGACCTGAATTGGAACTGGGGTGGGTTCGAGGCCTTTACTGCAGGGGTCTGGGAGGTGGACCAGTCGGGGGCGGGGCGTGGGATGGGGGCGGGGGGGCCAGTTGGGGCGGTGCGGGGGGGCAGGGCTTGTCGTAGGCGGGGCCAGGGGCGGGGGCCAGGCTTTTCTGTCTGTCCCTTGGGCCGTCCCAACACTGAGGCCCGACCCTGGACGCTCTAGCCGGGGAACTGGGCCAGGCGGCGCCGCGCCTGCGAGAGCCGCGACAGCCGCTCCTTGAGGAACCTGCGCTTGGCGCTCGTGTCCCCGCGCTCCTGCAGCAGCTTCCCCACGCCCTCCCTGTCCTGCAGCAGCAGCAGCATGGCCTCCTGCAGCCGCTGCGCCAGGGTGTGCAGCATGAAGAACCGCACCAGCAGCGGGACGTGCGTGGACAGGCGCCGGCTCGTCTCCTGTGGGGAAGGGGGGTGGGGGGGCAAAGGAGTTAGTGGCCAGCAGAGGCCAGAGGAAGAAGGGGCGGGCCTGGGGGCAGAAGGGGCGGGGCTGGGGCGGCGGGGGCGGGGCCAAGGTGGCGGGGCGGGGCCGAGGCGGCGAGGGCGGGGCCATGTGGGTCACGGGGCCATGTGGGGTTCTGTGGTGGTACTGGTCTGTGTTGCTGGTCAGGGCTCTGTCTCTGTGGCTCTGTCATAGCCCTGTCTCTGTGCGCCCTGGGCGGCCGGGGCTGCAGATGTTGGGGTGTTGCTTGTGGATGAGGTGCAGGGAGGGAGGCAGAAGGTGCGGTCAGAGGGCTGTGACCACACAGACGTGCTGTGTGGACGCAGGAAGAGCCTGGGTTGTGTTTTGGTGCCACAGGCGCTTTAGGCTGCCAAATGCAGAGCAAGCAAGGAGGAGGGGGAGGGGGCCCTACCCCACTGTCGGGAGAATGGGTGTGGTGGGGGGGGGGAGAAGGAGAGACTGAGAGGGAGAGGGAGAGAGTGTAAGAGTGTGAGAGAGAAACAGAGAGGAGAGAGGGAGAGGGAGAGAGAGGGAGAGTGAGAGGAGAGAGAGCGAGAAAGAAAAGAGAGGAGAGAGAGGAAAGAGAAGAAAGATAGGAGAGGAGAGAGAGGAAGAGAGAGGAGAGAAGAGTGGAGAAAGAGAGAGGGAGAGAGAAAGAGGAGAGAGAGGGGAGAGAAAGAGAGGAGAGAGAGGGAGAAAGAGGAGAGAGAGGAGAGAGAGAGAGAGAGAGAGATTGTGCCAGCAGGCAGGAGTGAGTGAGGGGGGCTGCAGACGCCCCTGGCCTGGACCCACCTCATGGTAGGCCTGCAGGTGCTGGGTAATCTCTTCCATGGAGCCCAAGGGCTGGGACGGGGGTGAGAGCTGGGGCCTGTCCCCTTTCTTCTTCCTCTCCGCCTCCGCCTCCTCCTCACGCACCTTCTGCAGGGTGGCACGGTACGTGCTGTCGTGGCAGTGCACCATGCGCTCCATCTGGAAGTGCAGCCGGATCATCCTCTCGGCCTCCTCCAGGAGCTCCTGCTTGATGTCCTCGATCTTGGCCTTGAGACGCAGACATAGGGGCCTCCCATCAGGAAGCGAATCAGGGGATGAGACACAGACAGGGGGACAGACAGGGCCTCCGTGACTTGCACCCGGACCAGACCCTGCTCCACGCACCCGGGGCCCTGGGCTCTCTCTCCCCTCTCTCTCCTCATGCCCCTTTCTCTGTCTCTTCTCTCTCTCCCCCATTCCCCCTCACTTCTCTCCTTTGTCCTTTCTCTCTCTTCTCTTTCTTCCCCCCTCCCTCCCTCTCTTCCTCTCTCCAGCAGAGGATCTGTCTGGGGGCCCAAGGGCCATACTGGGTTCAGACCTGTAGGTGCTGGGTAATCTCTTCCATGGAGGCTGATCTCTTCCGTGGATCTGGTTCCTGGGGTCCCTCACCCTCCACCCCCAGCTCTCAGGATGCCTTTTCAATAGTTTATTTCTGAATTCCCTCCCAGAGCTGCCCCAGCTACAGCTAAACCAGCACCATCCAAGGCAATCCATTAATAAGGGGATGGGTGATGCCACAGATGGGGGTGGGAAGGGCTAAGGGGCGGGCGACGCCCCCCCCCCAGCTCGGATGCACAGACTCAGCCCCCCAACCCAGGTGGGGCGGTAGGAAAGGGGCTGGGAATCCGCCCACACAGAGTGAAGGAGCTGAAACCCACCCCTCGCCAAACTCCCGCAGACCTCTGGGAGTCAGCAAGGTCTGATTTCTCAATCCACACCACGCCTATTTCTGGCTCTTCCAAACATGCGAGCGAGTGGGCTTTGCCTCTAGCTAGGAGTCCATTCCCAGCGTCAGGCTGATTTTGTTGTTGTTTTTAATGGCAGAGTTCTTTCACCTTGCTGGTTTTGAAGAGGCAGAAAAATTCCTCAAAATTCGTTTTGGCAACATCCGCAAAGGCAAGTTGGATGATATCTGATGAGAGAGAAAAACAGGCAGAGTTGGTGAGCTCCTCCATCACCTTCATTCAGAGTCTGCAGAAAGCAAGAGGGTGGTCTTCCCTGATCAGAGCCGAATTCTCACGGCACTTTGCAAAGTGCACTGGCGGGCAGGGTGCTGACCATGCACGCGGCCCATCCAGGTTCCATACCTGGCACCCCATAGGGGCCCTGAGCCCACTCAGGAGAGCCCTGAGAGCAGAGTCAGGAGTCGGCCCCGGGTGTGGCTCAGGTGCAGCAAAAAAGCAAAAACTGAAGGAGCACTGTAGCACTGTCCTCTCGTTATTCATCGATTTGCTCGAGCGGGCCCAGTAACGTCTCCATTGTGAGACTTGTTGTTACTGTGTTTGGCATATCGAATATGTCACGGGGAGCTTACCAGGCCTTGCCGTGTGGGTAAGATAGCTTGCTGGGCTCTCTGAGAGGGGCGGAGAGATTGAACCCGGGTCGCCCGGGTCGGCCGCATCGGCCGTGTGCAAGGCAAACACCCTACCCGCTGTGCTATCGCTCCAGCCCGGATATTCATAATAAGCAATAGAAAATGAATTATCTAGCATCTGGCCCTGACAGGCGATGGAGGTGCAGGGGCTCAGCTGTCCTCACAGCCCTGGGCCCGGGCTGTGTCCTCACAGCCACCTCCTGAGGGCAGCTCTCTGGCAGGCTTGGGCCCGTTCCCGCTGGCCACAGGAGCTGACCTGTAACCCGGTGCAGCATGTCCACAGCCGGCTCCTCCAGAGCGCTGATCTGCTCCCTCACGATGATCTCGAAGGTCTTGTAGTTGACGAAGCCTGGCAGCTCCCGGCCACGGTACTGCTGCTCAAACCTGTAGATTTCTCTCTGCATGGCTTTATGGCCTATGGGAGCAGAGACAGCTCACCTTACCTCACCAGCAGGAACCCGATTGTCCTCCACGTGCCACCGGCCCTTCCAAGAGCAGAGCACGAAGCAGCTCCCGCCGCGGTGAAGATGGTGTGGAAGGAGCAGCCGCTCTGGAAACGGCTGTGGCCCTTCTTCAAGGGCTAAAGACAAAGGCCCGAGTGATAGACAGCGGGGAGGCTGCCTGCCTTGCCTGTGCATAGCCCAGGTCCAGTCCCCAGCACGCCACCGGGTCCCCTGAACCCGTCGGGAGGGAACCCTGAGCACAGAGCCAGGAGTAAGTCCCGAGCACTGCCAGGTGGGGGCCCAGACAAAGAACTGAAGAGAGAGCCGTTGCGTGGTCCGGCAAGCAGTCCTGGGGGCCAAGCAGGGGGTGTGTCCAGAGGTACAAGACCAGCCGCCCCCCCCCACCACGCCTGGCTCCATCAGCCCCAGTGCTGAGCACAGAGCAGCAGCCAAAGTGAGGGGCTGCGTGTGACCCCCTCAGCCTGATGTCCTCGGGTGAAGGACCCCATGGGAGGGGGCAGGGAAAGAAGTGTCAGAAAGAAGCCGTCTCCAACACCCTGGCCTTGGGGACCTGACCCCCACGCTGTAGGGAGAAATTTCTGTTGCTTCCCAGGACGGCCAGTATGGGGTGCCCTATAGCTGCCCTGGCAATCCCCTGCCCCCCTCAACTTGAGGGATACCCGCTCCATCCCACAGCAGATGGACCTGGGGCTGCTCCCAGTTTTTAGTCCACGTGAAAGATGCTGCAAGAACATTCGTAGACGCGAGTTTGCGTGCACGTGCGCGGGTGCTCTGGGGAGTGGACAAGTGTGGGCCTGCTGGCCGCTTGGGAACTTGGTGGCTTCACCCTCTGAGACCCAGCCAGAGAGCGGCCGAAGCAGCCGCACTGTCTTGTGTTTCCCTGGATCTCCCACCTTCCGGTGACACTCCTGGCCCTCCATCCTTTCTGACAGCAGGTGCCCTAAGTGTGAGGTGTGTTTGCATCTCCCTGAGGGATGATGGGGCCAGGAGGTCCCCTGTCCTTATCGGTCATCTCTGCTGACTCTGCCAAAGAAATGTCTTTGTCCGGTTTCTGTCCATCTGAAAATTGGATTTCTTTGTCTTTCTGAAGTGGAGGTTGATGCAGTGTCCAGGGTCCTGGTCAGATAGATGTCACCTAGAAATATCCTCACCCACCTGTGGGCTCTCCTCACCCTCTCAGTAGGGCTCTTGAATGCATAAACTGAGTTTTAACTCTGGAGGGAGTGTGACACACCTAGTTCCCCATGATCATTCGCACGATATGCCGTGTCTGGAAAAACACCATTGACGCTGGGCTGTGAGGACACGTGGCTTCTTCTAAGAGTTCCGTGGTCTGAGTTCTTCCATGCCAGACGGTGTCTATTCACAGGCGAGAGGGCAGGCCACACGACCTGTGCTCAGAGGTGTGGCAGGTGACTCCCGTGCAGGCCCGTTGCCAACATGTGTGCCCACTGCTGCCTGCCAAGACGTGAACTTTCACTGGGCTGAAGGAGACTCAGCCCAGCACGCCAAGAGCCAAGCTGTTACCTGGGGCCCCCCCACCGTCCTGGGTCAGTCGGGGTTTCCTTTGGGCTTCCTGAATGCCAAGCCATTAACTCAGCATCACGTTTTCTCTGTTTCATACTTGTTTCAGGATCATGTGGATCTGGCAGGGCCAGGCTGGTCCCTCCGTGCTGTGTCATGTCGCCACACAACCTACCCCATCAAGGCCCGAGCCCCCGACCATGTCACCAGGACCCTGTTTATTCCAGAGGTGTCCCCATGTGTGACCCAGGCCCGAGTGTCCCTTCAGCTGGGCCGGTGCAGATGGACTGAAAGGAACCATCTCTCTAGGGTCCAGGCAGCAGGCGCAGGGCCAGGCTCTGGCCACTGACCCCATCCTCTGGCCGACCAACACCGCCTCTGTCCAAGCTGAGGGCAGGGTCTCACACTCACTTTTCATGAAATTCTCTTCGATCAGCAAGCTCCAGCGTTGGAACAGGGACCTGATCCTGTTGAAGAGCCGCGTGCCAGACAGACTCACTGCCTCCTCACCCTGCACCAGCGCCTGGATGGCCTGGTTGAACATGTTGATTTTCTGCAGACAAGAACCACGTTGGGAGCACGTCAGACAAGATGTTCCCAGAGCAAGCCTGAGGCACGGGCTGGGGGCCTGGGCTTGGAGGACAGATCTGTGTCTGTGTGTGTGAATGTGTGTGTCTGTGCATGCATCTGTGTAGATAGGCCTATGTGGCATCTCTGTGTCTGTGTGTGCGTGTCTATGTGCGATGTGTGTGTGCCTATATGTGCATATATGTGTGTCTGTTTCTGTGGTGTCTGCGTGTGGGTATCTGTGTGTCTTTGTGTGCGTGTCAGTGTGCGTGTATGTGTGCTTGTCTGTATGTGTGCGTATGTGTGCATGCGTGTGTCTGTACATACATGCATGTATGTGTGCATGTGTGTCTGTGATGGTGTGATTGTGTGATTGTGTGTGTGTGTGTGTGTGTGTGTGTCCCGAGGGACTGTTCTAGTGGGGCACACTGAGGGCGCCATGCCAGGAACTGAACTACCCTCGGTCCTGAGCATGCACTCGAGGTCCTAGAGGTGCACGGGCCCTTCTAATGCCTCCCCCCCAGCCGCCCTTCACCCTGGCCCGCTTGAATGTTTCGTGGACAGGCCGTGTCTGCTTTAGGAGCAGAGCCCAAAGCTGCCCACGGCTGTCCGCCCTGACACTCACGCCGATCAGGAAGAACATCTTCTCATTTTCTTCTTCCGGGACTTCGGTTCCAAACGTCTGCAGCTCATCACTGGCCTTCTGGTGTTGCTCCTTGATCTGATTCTCCAGCATGGGTAGCGATTTCTGGGGCAAGGGAGGGAAGCCCAGCAGGCCCGTGAGGCCAGAGCAGCTCCCCTGCCTCCCCGGGCCTTCCCTCGCTATGCCTTGGCCAGGGGAAGATGCTTCAGGGCCCAGGGGCAGTGGATGGGCACCGATGGGAATCTGGGCCTCCCTGCTACCCTGCCCGGAGCTACCCGGCTGGTCCCGAGTCCAGCCCAAGCAATGAAACTCATGACCCAGGAACCCAGAGACGGTATAGCTAGGTGGAAGGGCACAGCCTGGGGGGGACGGTTCAGCCGGGGGAGGGGGGGGGTTGGGAACGGCACAGCCCAGGGAGACAGCACAGCCCAGGTATGGTCCTGACAGGCAACCCCCAGGCTTGGGTGCAGAATTGGGGGGGTCTTCATGGAAACTGGCATGAAATGGGCCATGAAACCTGCTCCAGACCCCCACCCCCCACCCCTGAATCTGCACCCAGCCCAGCGACAAGACAGCCGTGAGCCTGTCGGGGCCTGTCTAGGGAACGGCTCTGCAGGGCTTACACAGATGTGCATGATGAGCTCTGAGGTCAGCTTCTCGGCCAGGCAGGGGATGGTGGCCCGTCCTTCCTCCAGCAGCCGCCTGCGAGCAGGGACAGCAGACACAGGTGGTGCCAGAAAATACTGGTCAGGGTCGGAGCAACAGCACAGCAGGGACGGCACTTGCTTTGCATGCGGCCGACCCAAGTTTGATCCCCGGCATCCCATATGGTCCCCTGAGCACCAGCAGGAGTAATTCCTGAGTGCAGAGTCAGAGTAACCCCTGAGCACCGCTGGTATGATTCCAATACAAAAACAAACTATAAACAAAACAGTATTTTATCCTTAAGGGGAGAGGGTGCTCCCAAGTAGTTCCCCGGGGCCCTGGGGGTCACTCTGGGCAGTTCAGGGCAAGTGCTAAGGGTGAGACATTCCTCAGGCCACCCTATGATGCTTGGGAGGGCTGGGGGGTCGGGGAAGGGAGTGATGAGACGAGCCTTAAAGCTGTTCCCGTCAGTTCAGCCCCTGTATTTCATTTTAAATGTACCTCTGTATTTGTAATGCTTATAAAATAGATATATAAGTTGTGTTTAATTTCAAACCCCAGTGGGTCTCTTGGTCCAAGGAAGGGCCTCGTTTGGTCAAGGGAATTCCAGGCTCAGAGGCTGGAGTGCAGGATTGTGTGTGACCCCAGACATGTGTGACCCCACACCGTGTGTGGAATAGGCCCTGAGCACCAATGGGTGGGGACACCTGCCCCCGATGTCACGGAAGGGCACAATGCAATATTTTTCCAGATAATACATAATTTTCTCCATGCCACAAAGTGACTCAGCCCAGAACCTGGAGGTCCCGGATGCCCCAACTAAGAGCTGTGTGACCAGCTCGGGCCATGCGGGCTCCAGCATTGCTGCGGTCGCAACTGTGTCTTGATGGGTTGACGTTTAATGATCATACTTTGGGGATTTCCCTTTTATCACCCAGGACCAAGCACCCAAAGCTTGGCACCTCCAACGTGAAGGCTGGCTCTGGACAGTGGCCTTCGAGCCTGGCCCAAGCCTGGGGTGGACCTGGGCAAGCTCGGGGTGGTACCTGAACTGCGGGTGCACCTGGAAGAAGAGCTTCTCCTTCTCCAGGGCCATGGCCAGGCCCAGCCGCTCCTGGATGTCCTGCTGGCCCCGGCACTTGACAATCGTGTAGCCCTTCTTCAGGTGGTACACAAGGTTCTGTACCACATCCACCACCTTGTCCTCAGTGCCTCTGTCCACCAGGTCCGGC
Organism: Sorex fumeus; assembly: GCF_029834395.1. NCBI lineage: Eukaryota > Metazoa > Chordata > Mammalia > Eulipotyphla > Soricidae > Sorex > Sorex fumeus. The sequence goes on along the minus strand of NW_026606098.1, from coordinate 4,471,525 downwards.
TTGGTCAAGATACCTGTAAGCCCAAGGGCTCCGCTGAGAGATGCAAGGGCTCCCCGCTTCCCAGCGCTAGCTTGAGGGGAGCTGAGACATCACATCTCCGGGGCTGGGGGTCCTGGGCTTCCCCCACTTTTCTGCTGAGGGCAGGGCTCTGGACAGCCACAGCTGCAGGCTCTGCCTTCCAGGGGTCTCAGCCCTTCAGCCCTAGTGCCACATACAGAGTTTGTTTCTTCTTCTCTTGACTTTCAGAGCCCCCACCAGCAGTGCTCAGAGGTCACTGTGTCAGGGCGGGAAGTCAGGCCTCACTCTCAGCCTGCTCAAGTGCCTGTCCCTGGCTGAGAGTCTAGTATCACTGCAGGGTGTTTCACTAATAAAAACTAAATTAAATTTTTTTTAAATTTGTCTTTAAGGGGCTGGAGCGATAGCACAGTGGGTAGGGCATTTGCTTTGCACGTGGATGACCCGGGTTCGATTCCCAGCATCCCATATGGTCCCCTAAGCACTGCCAGGAGTAATTCCTGAGTGCAGAGCCAGGAGTAACCTCTGTGCATTGCTGGTGTGATCCAAAAAATTTTAAAAAATTAGTCTTTAAAAGTTATTAATAACTGATAATCATTATGTCTCATGCAAAATTGTATTCATGGGAAGCCAAAGGAAATTATCAGGATAAATAATTGCCTCGAATAAGTAGCTTTCCAAAACCTTAAGAACACTTTAAATTATGTCTCACATGCACCACACTGATTGCCCGACAGTTTTTCATTTAAAATTTTGTATATTAGGGCCAGAGCTACAGTACAGTGAGGAGGGCACTTGCCTTGCACACAGCTGACCTGGATTTCAACCCTAGCATCCCATATGACCCTGCCAGGAGTGATTCCTGAGCATAATACCCCTGAGTATCACACGGTGTGGCCCCAAAGCAAACAAACAAAAATATAATTTGCCATTTTAAAGGACACATTGATTCTGCGACATCCACACGGCCGGGCAACTCCAGAACTTTCCCTCCATCTCCAGAACTTACTGTCCTCATTCAAGGCTCTCCACTCTCCCAGCCTAGAGCCCACCCCCAACCGTGTCATTTCCTGTCTGGAAACAGCCAACCCTACAGCGTGGTTGCTGGCACTTTGTTCAGGCAAGACCCCTTCAAGTCTTGTCTCCATCTTGTGTCCCCTGCCCCTCCTACCAGCTGACCCCCATGGCCATGAGATTTTCACCTGTGGCCTCCCTGGAACATGGCGGGAGCCCAGGGGACAGAAAGGCCCAGCTAATAATGACTTCCCGGAGAGTTCCGACTAGTGATGTCAGTGATTGGTCCCCGGTCCTCTGTCAACTGGCCTCTGCCACTGGCCCTGACATCCTTGGAGCCCACTGCGGTCACATGGGGTCAGTTTCCTTCCTCTCCAAGAGCAGATGGAACACTCTCTCGTGCGTCCACTGGGAGGGGCACTTGGGGTCGCTTCTGCCCCACCTCTGACCCCAGGCCGGCATTAAATGATCGAGTTTTCTTCTGGTTTAGTCCCACAAGCAGCACCAACCACAGCCTCTGGGAGCAGGTGGGTCAGCTTAGGACCAAAAGCCCAGTTCCTCTCCCTCTGTAAGCACAGCCTGCACACACGTCTCCACCCGAGGACTGGAGTGCCAGGGGTGCGCTTTCACTCTCGGAACCCGCCCCCTGCTGTGTGGGTGCTTCTCTCACCGATGGTCCTGTCTCCCTCGGGGTCCACCTCCCGGGCCATGCTCAGGGCCTCGGTGGTGGCGATGTCCACGTTGCAGGGGACCACCACCAGGTTGATGGTCTGCTCTTTGGAGATGTACTTTCGAATGAGACGCTTGATCTGTGAGGAAACAGACCCGAGGGGGTGAGCATTGCGAGAAGAAGGGGAGCAGGCCAGGCCATGGGCCCCCTCACAGCAGGCTCAGAATCCCGGGGAGTTTCCTGCCCAGACCAGAACCCACAGACACAAGCTAGCGTGGGGACACGAAGACTGCCGTCGAGACACACAGCCCTAGGGACAGGGCTGAACCATGAGGGTTTAACGCCTCAGCTCTCTCGGGACCTCAAATGTGAAGGTTGCCATGAAAGCATCAATTGTTGAAACGCAGGCTTGACTACTGCTTGTTTGATCCCTGAAGGAATCTTTAAAGGTCATAGATATGGAAATATTCATTACACCTGTTTCTAAGATCCTCTCTATCCACAGAAAACCCTTCCTAAAATGCACCAGCTTAAATATGCCTCAAAACATAACGATTAACTGGCACTGGAGCCTCAGTACAGTAGGTAGGGCGGTTGCCTTTCACGTGGCCAACCCAGGATCAATCCCTGGCATCTGACACGGTCCTTCCTGCCCCCCAAGTCCCACCTAGAGTGATACTTGAGCTAGGAAGAAGCCCTAAGCACTGCGGGGGTATGGGCAGGAGTAAGTCCTGAGCTCTGCTGGGTGTAGCCCAAAAACAAAAAAGTAACTATTAACCAAAAGTGAACCAAGTGTGAAACACATGGAAAATACATTTCTAGAGGTTGGGGTGATAGGACAGTGGGTAGGGCTAAAAGCCCGAGTTCAGTCCCACATGAACTTCCCAGCATCGCCAGGAATGAGTCTCAAGTGTAGAGCCAGGAGGATGCCTTGGACGTTGCTGGGTGTGGCCCCCAAACAACCCCCACCCTCCAGTAACCAACTAACTAGATTACCAATTTTTTCATTGGTAATCACACTCTGGGGAGGAGCGTGTGATGTGGCAGGGGGAATCTCTTCTCCTACTCCTGGCCCCAGCACCCAGCCTTTAACTGCCGAGACGCTGGGGCACCCAAGCGCCCCCGCCCTCCCACCGTCAGCTGCAGGAAGAGGTGAACATGGAACCCGAAGCTTTACCTGGTCCCCGATGTCAGCTGGCTGGCCGCCCACAGCCACCCTGGTGATGCCAGGCAGGTCTATGAGTGTGAGATCTGGGACATTGGGGGAGCTGACCTCGAGACTGATCAGCTCCTGACTGATGCCCACACCTTCCCCGGCGATGATGTTCTGGGCTGGAGGAGAAGGGAAAAGAAAAATGGACCGAGATTCAGGACCAAAACGGCTTATGACAGCAAATCCTCCAGAAGCGCCTCTCCCAGCCGCAATTCCTGAACAAGCACAGAGCAAAATCGCTCCTCGGGAGCTAGACTAGGAGCTGGAAGGAGCCTCCAAAGATAACTCAGCATGTCTCCTTGCCAGTGAGGGCCACTGTGCTCGGGTGGTCAGGACATGAGGCAGCCCCAATCCCTCTCATGCTGACTCAGGGAATGGCCACAAAGTAAGAGTCGAACAAGACAGGGCGTCTCCTATGGCGTCACCGGAGGAGGAAGCACAATGGTTTCTGGTCAAGAATTTTTGGGGGGCATACTGAGGCACACCAAGCAGTGCTCAGGGAAGACTCTTGGCTTTGTGCTCAGGGGCCACTCTGGGTGATGCTGGGGATGAACTCAGGGTGGTGGCACGCAAGGTAAGCACCTTAGCCCCTGAACCCCCTTTCAAGCTGGTATTTCCAATGGAGGAACTGGCCCCTGCGGGGTGCATGCACTACACCCCACGAAGAAAGAACATAAGCTACCATGGAGCATACACGAGTCCCCTCTAGGAGGAAGGCCTGGCGGGGCAGCCTTTGGGAATGCCCACATCCAAGGCTAATGGGGATCCTCACCCCACACCCGAGTCCTCCTCCAGTGGTGCCTGGAAGAACACAAGATACTCTGAGTGGGGGACAATCTCTCGCAGCCCTCTTGGACGCGGACATGTCCAAACACGTTTCTGAGCCCAGACTCTGTTCATAGCACTGATCCTAATAGGGTAAAAGAACTGAACAGAGGGGACCCGGGGTGTGGCGAAAGGCCTGGGCTCCACCCGACAGCGCCCGGTCACCACATTCAACTGCTATGATTCCTGGTATTCAAGGATGCCTGGCCCAGTAGACTGCTAGTGTGCTGCCCCATCCCCATAAAGTCACACATAACCAAGGGATGGAAGGGGAGAAAGGGGAAAGTGAATGAGGAACTGAGCCCTGATGGAGGAAGGAGGGAGCATCCCCAGGGCCCTGACTGGCTGAGGGAGAGAGGGTGTGGCCCCAGGATCCTGACTGAAGGAGGGAGAGAGTGGCCCCAGGGCCCTGATTGGAGGAGGGAGGGAGCAGGTCCTGGGGTCCGGACTGGATGAGCAAGGAAGCATCCCCAGGGCCCTAATTGAAAGAAGGAGAGGGAGAGAAAGGGGGAGGGAGAGGGAGTGAGTGGCCCCTGGGCCCTCATTGGAGGGGGAGAGAGGGAGCTGAAGGAGGGAGAGAAATAAATAGGGAAGGAGGAAGGAAGGGAGAGAGTGGAGGGAAGGAGGGAGGGAGCTGGCCCCAGGGCCCTGTTTGGAGGAGGAAGGCTCCCCAAGCCCTGACTGGAGGAGGGTGGAAGGAGGGGGGGGGGAGTAAGCATCCCCAGAGCCCTGATTAGATGAGGGACGAGCGATCCCAGGGTCCTGATTGGAGAAGGGAGAGAGGGTGTGGCCCCAGGACCCTAATTGGAGAAGGGAGTAAGGAGGGCGGGAGTAAGGGAGCATCCTCAGGGCTCTGATTGGAGGAGGGAGTGAGTGGTCCCAGGGTCCCGATTGGATGAGGGAGGAAGAGGTCCCACGGTCTTGATTGAAGGAGAGAGGGAGGGTCCGGGGTCTCAGCACAGGCCTGCAGGGCCAGACGGCACCACCTACACAGTTTGACCTGGATCATTCCCAACATAGGCAACTCACCTCTGCGGATTTCCCGTTCTACAGTGGAAGCATCCAGGAGCTCGATCTCGTGGTCCAGGTAGCTGACGACCCCTCTCCACTTTGCATCTTTCCCTACCAGCTTCTTGAGCCTCAGCACCAGAGGACATCTCGTCACGATCCCTAGGGACACATCGTGCCATCTCCACACTTTTCCCAACGGCTCAAGGCCAGCGAGCCCCCCGCCCCAACCCCCACCCTTGTTGTGGGCCGCCGGGGAGAAGTCTCCCTCTGCCTGCCGGGACTTTGAGGCTGATGTCTAGGCGACCTCACACCCCAACTCACAAAATAATAGTGGATTGTGGCTCAGTCCTCCTGGGCCTCTGTGCTTGAGGCCTCTTGCTCCCTCTCAGTGCTTTGCCATCAGCCCGAATGATCAATTGCCACAGGACTGTCCCAAACATGTGCACTGTCTCCCACCCCCACCTCTAGATACTGCCCCCACACAGGCCACCACTCCATAAGACCCCCCAACGCACGGCCACATTCCACCTGCATTTCCTCCCATCTCTTCCTGAGCTGTGTGTGCCTCAAAGCCGCGGGCTCTGGGTTGAAGCGGCGCCATCCCTGGCCAGGTGAAGGGTCATGTCTTGGGGAGGGGGAAACTCAGGGAAGATGGCCCTCACACATGCTCTGGCCTGGGACCCGAATGCACTTGGTTTCACAAGTGAGAACGAGCGAGAAGAGGGTGTGATGCCTAAACCGCATCCTCCCACACACTGACCCAGCAATGGCCACACTGGAGGTAAGTGTTAGCCGGGCCCTACAATGGGCTCTAGCCAGAACTGCCAAAAACTAGAATCCTATCCAAAAGAAGAGAGCCTAACGTGTGCACACAAAGCCACAGAGGACAGGGGATGTCACCTCCACACTCCCAGGAGAGGTCGTGAGGGACTCAGCCCACCTACACCCCCAGTGGACGAGCATGACAGCCAAGGCACCAGGAAACTCTGTTGCTGTTGCATCTGCTGCCCCGTCTATGGCCCCTGAGGCGGGGTAAGTGCTCACCACTGCCCCTGGGGAGGGCCACCCCCGACAGGGCCTCCAGCACGGAGCTCTTGCCCGAGCTCTGGTCCCCAATGACGGCGATGGCGGGCAGGGCCAGGTCCTGCTCCACGCCCAGCGCCCGCAGGGAGTCGATGAGGTCGATGCACGGGCGCACCTTCTCCTCATACTGGATGTTCAGGCTGTCCTCGAGTCTCTGGAGAGGAAGAAGCAGAGTTGGGTCGGGCTGGAAGGCCACAGGTCATCAAAGACAGAGGACTCCAACTGGACTACTTTGCAGTTCTGTGTGTCCCCAGAATGCCAACAGATGAGAGGAACAGAATTTGAAAGAACTTGACGAAACAATAGAGAACTTCCCCTCAAGCATCATGAAACTTCCAACTCAGAGACCTAAAGGTTTCCTTGATGTGCAAGAAAAATAAGACAGAGTAAGGTGCTCACAATGGAATGACTTGAAGCTGGTGGGGAAGGGGAATGCTCTCAGCAGCACAGAATGAGATTCAGAGGAAGAGGTGGGATTAACAGATTTCCCATCTGAAACAACAAACGTGAGCACACAGTGAAGAAGCATTTGAAAGTCCTGGGGAAAACTCATCAACCTAGAATTCCACACCCAGCAAACAGATCTTACTTGAAACCATTTCTCAGGTGAGAGGGACCGTGCAGGAGTTAGGCACTTGCCTTGCTTTCAGATGGCCCCAGTTCCCAGCACCACCAGGAGAAACCCAAGCACAGAGCCAGGAGTAGACCTGGAGCACCACCAGTGCCCAGAATTCACTGCCACTGTCCTCCCATTGTTCATCGATTTGCTCAAGCGGGCCCAGTAACATCTCCATTGTGAGACTTGTTGTTACTGTGTTTGGCATATTGAATACGTCATGGGTAGCTTGCCAGGCTTTACCGTGCGTGCAAGATACTCTCGGTAGCTTGCTGGGCTCTCCGAGAGGGGCGGAGGAATCGAACTCGGGTCGGCCATGTTGGCTGCGTGCAAGGCAAACGCCCTACTGCTGTGCTATCGCTCCAGCCCAGAATAAATAAACAAAACCAAGTTTTTAAAAACTTCTCCCAAGTAGCGCTCAAGGGGCACGGGGACCACGCCCAGTGATGTTCAGCCCAGCTCTGTCATGATCCAAAATTAACAGCAAGATTAGAACCCTTCTGGGGTTAGGAAGACTAACCTGGCCTGAGGACTGTGGTTTGGAATATATAGTGAGATGTCCTCAGGATTCTTCTAAACTTAAAGTTTGATATATCTCTTCCTGTGCTCATACAGAATGACACTGCCAGAAATATTAGAAATAAATCTACTATAACTAAGTAGATTACTGACTGAGGAAAGAAGAAACTGAGACACCCTGGATGGGATCCTGCCCTTAAACGGATCTCCTAGTAATCTGAAATAATCTCCTTAGATGAGAACCGGAAGAAGAGTCAGAATCCAGAAAGTCAGAGAGAGTCAGAGTCAGAATCTGGGGATCTGGGATCTAGGAATGAGGGACTAAGAAGGAAGAGTGTGTGAGATGGGATAGATGAGAGGTTGAATAAATGACAATTTGGTCCTTGTTCTTCCTTTACCTGCCCATTGCCAACAGCCATCCGGACCTGGTCCATACACAGTGGCTCGAGAGCACTGAACGTGGGCGGCGAGACAGAGAGAGACAGAGAGACAGAGAGAGAGAGAGAGAGAGAGAGAGAGAGACAGAGAGAGACAGAGAGAGAGAGACAGAGAGAGACAGAGAGAGAGCCCATGAAAACACATCACCCTTCTGCTTGTGCTTTGAATTTTCCTTCCTCCCTCCCTCCCTCCCTCCCTCCCTCCTTCCTTCGCTCTTCTTCCCTCTGCTCTCAGAGCTTATTCCTGACTCTGTGCTCAGGTCTCACTACTGGCAGGGCTCAGGGACTCACATCTGGAGCTGGGATAAAGCTTCAGCCCGCTAGACAAATGTCCTACCCAAGAGAGTATCACTACAATCCCTTCTCTCTTCTCTCGTTTCTTAATATCATCTATCCACAAAATTTATATGACAGAAATCATGATAAAGGCAAAATGCACACCGTGACTAATTTTTGAAAAAGACACACATGGGATGCTTTGCTATGCATGTCTGAGGCCCTGGGTTTGATGCCTTGACCTCACACACACATTCAGGGGAGGGGGGCAGGAAAATTAGGTGAAAGGGGACAAGTGTATGGCCAGGGAGAAATATGGGACTTTGGTGGCCACCCGTGATGGTGCAGAGCTGAGCCGGAGCCACACAGCACGCAGGCCCTAACCCTGCTCACACCAGCCAGGCTCCAGAAACGGGAGCTCACAGGTCAAAGAGCTGTCGAGTGGTGGAAAGGAAAGGGACAGAAAACCACTGGGCAGAGAAGCATCCTTGGGAGAGGGAGAGAAGGGAAAGGAAGCAGCTAGCCTGGTGCTTGGACCGGCTTCTTCTGTTACAGCTTCTGCCCCCAAAGGCCCCTCTCTCCTGAGACCTGTGAGTACCCAGGGGACGAGATTGATATCCTGGGTAGGCAGGGGCTGCGTCCACTTACTGGTTCCTTCTCTGACTTCTCCTCGGTCGGTCCCACTTCCGTGAGTTCTGGGCTGCTTTCCTTAGTTTCAGACTCAGAGCTGGAAGTCTCCAGGACTGTCTCTTCAGCCTGAGGCATCTTACCCCTTATCCTATTGTTTGCTACTATAACAAAGAATTTTTCTTTTTTTTGAGCTGGGACTTGAATCTGGAGCCTCCACAGGAAAGCTGAGCTTCCTCTCCAGCTGAGGTCTTCCTGAGTCCTGCTGAAAACAGAACATGGCGCAAGTGGACCCACACCCAGTCAGCAGCTGGGACTGTCAAACCCTGGAAGCAAACCCAGCATTCGCTGCTTGGGGGACACAATGGGGACTCACAGACTGAAAAGGGGGTGAGAGGAACCGCCCCCGAGATGCAGCCACTAGATGATGAGAAATGATACTGCTGCTCAAAGGCCTTCTGTCTCTAGAGCTTTTCCATCCCCCAGATGGTTTCACTGTGCATTTGCTTGCTTTTTCTAGATGTTCTTGACCATTCCCTGGGAGTGGGCGTGTCTGCACCCTGCAGTGCTCAGGAGTGAGCCTAGTTAAGAGGCGCCGACACCCTCTGCAGCATTCAGACCTCGCTCGCTCGGTGTGTGTGTGGGGGTGGGGTGGCGATGCAAGGCAGAACCCTGGAGTCTGTCTCTGGCTGGGTTATAAACTGGAGTAGCTGGAAGAATCTCATTCTGATACATTAAAAAAAAAAAAATTACATTCAAACACAAAAACTCTTCCCAGAACAGTTTCAACAACAGACATATCTGGTGTTTTGATGTCCAACTTTTAGGGTTTGTCGGTTTGCTTTTGGTTTTGGTTTTGGTTCCGGGGCCACAGCTAGCTCATGGCTTACTCCTCGGATCGGCTCAGGGCTTGCTCAGGGGGACCCCGTGGGGAGCCCGTGAGGAAACTCAGGTCAGCTGTGTGCAAGGCAAGTGCCTGACCACTGCACTAACCCATGGAGGTTTTTTCTTTCTTTTTTTTTTTTTTTCGCCTTCAAAATAATCACTTTGGGGGCTGGAGTGATAGCACAGCGGGTAGGGCGTTTGCCTTGCACGTGGCCTACCCAGGTTCGATTCCCAGCACCCCATATGGTCCCCTGAGCACTGCCAGGAGTAATTCCTGAGTGCAAAGCCAGGAGTAGCCCCTGAGCATTGCAGGGTGTGACCCAAAAAGCAAAAAAAATATAAAAAATAAAAATGGTAACTTCAGGGGTCAGAGCTGCAGTACAGTGGGGAGGGTGTTTGCCTTGCACGTGGCCAACTCAGTTTCCATCCCCAGCATCCCATATTATTCCCTGAGCATTGTCAGGATAATTCCTGAGTGAAGAGCCAGGAGGAACCCCTGATCATTGCTGGGTGTGACCCAAAAAGAAAAAAAAAAAACATAGTCAACTACAAGGCTTTCACTCAATTCCTTTTGATGTTCAACTTTGTATTTTTTTTTTATTTTTTATTTTTTTTTTGCTTTTTGGGTCACACCCGGCGATGCTCAGGACTTACTCCTGGCTCATGCACTCAGGAATTACTCCTGGCGGTGCTCGGGGGACCATATGGGATGCTGGGAATCGAACCTGGGTCGGCCATGTTGGCTGTGTGCAAGACAAACGCCCTCCCCGCTGTGCTATCGCTCCAGCCCCTCAACTTTGTATTTTTCACTCCTTTCTCCTGCAGAGATGCATCCTAATGTCATTCCTTGTCTCTGAGTTCTTTTAGAGTTTAACTCCGAGGTGATGAGGACAGAACCCAGGGTCTTACCCAGGGTCCTTGTGAGGCGAGTGCTCTATCCTTGCCCACACCCACCTCCCTCATTCCTTCCCTTTCTAAACATCTCATTTTTATCTGTTGGCGAAGGTTTGGGGGCTACACCTGGCAGTTGCTGGGGCTCCTCCCCACCTGATGCTGGGGTCCCTCTCCAGTGATGACTGAGGGACTCTGGGTGCTGGGGATCAGCCTGAGGTCACAAGCACGGGTTTTACTGCATTTCACTGACCGCTTTACTGACCTTGTCTCCATCCCAAAATATCTGTATGCAGATATTTGAAATCCATTTAAATAGTTTTCTGGGACTACAGATCTCCAGATTTTACATTTTACAGATCTGGCATAAGAGTCAATACAGGGGCCGGAGTGATAGTACAGCAGGAAGGGCGTTTGCCTTGCATGTGGCCGACCTGGGCTCAATCCCCAGCATCCCATAGGGTCCCCCAAGCACCACCAGGAGTGATTCCTGAGTGCAGAGCCAGGAGTAACCCCCATGCATCACCAGGTGTGGCCCAAAAGCAAGCAAGCAAACAAACAAACAAAAGTCATTACAGTATTTTCTCCTGTACTTGAAGTAAGTGTCCTAAATACATCCAGCACCTTCTTATCTCTGAGTGGCTCCCTTTCCTTGAAGATGAAGTTTTGGGGATGGAGCTGCCCCAGGTGCCTTATGACCTTCATGGCCTCTCGGGCCTCAAGACCAGCAAGGGTAAAGAAGCTTTTGGCACCTGATGAGCTGAAATTTACTTCTTAACCACTTCCTCCCACCCCCAGCCTGTACCTTTGGAAAGACCTTTTGGGCAGTTGGGGGCTGTCAAGACCAGTCAGTCAGGGATCCCCCACACGTGCCTGCACCCCACACCCATTGGTTCAGCTTGAGCGAAAACAACCGAGTTCCGGGTTCATAAAATGACATCTCCTGGAGACCAACACGCCCGGTTCCCTGTGGCCTTCCTCAACATGTTTTTCCTGTGCCATCTTTGAAAGTCATTTGGACTCGGGAAACCAGCAGTTGACTGACTTGTTACTCAGCAGTGGTACCTGGTGCTCATCAGGACTCCTCAAGACCCCCATGCTCCCAAATGCTCACCAGCAGCTAACCGGTAGCCCAAACCCCCTTCTCCAGACCAGGCACCTGGAAGATACACCCCAATCCATCCCCATCCTTGCCCCCGCGGGGTGGGGTTGGGACAGGAGGGCGCCCACAGCTCTATCCTGGGGAATCTCCCTTTGTATGCCCAGAGGGATAAAGGGGGGAAGTAGCCACCTGATGCTGGGGAACCCCAACTCTGTCCGCTGCTCAGTCCTCCTCAGGACTCTCCCCACCCAGCACCTCGTGCCTGATGCCAGAGATTGTGATTGGCACAAGGTCTGAAATACCCTCCGCAGGGTCCCGAACTCCCCACAGCCCCTGGAGGTGGCAGTTTCTGGTGCCTGGGTGCTGGGTGGGGGGAGGGGTTGGGGGGTGCTCTACCTGTCTGGAAGGTGAGCGGGTGGGAGGGGCAGCTGGGGAGTGGGCAGTGGGGTTCCTGGGACCCAGGCAGCTGCCTTGCAGAGAAGCAAACCAAAGAGTGGGACATTTCAGGTGCCCTAGGGACCAAGCACTGGGGAGACCTCCCCTGACCTGGGGCAGTCAAGCACCTGTAATTAGATTGGCCCACGTGGGTCCCACAGCTCACCCGCAGGGGTGGGTCCGGGGAGGGGGTAGGAGTGCCCACACCTCCCTCGGGGTCTCCGGGTGGCTGCCCTAGGGGCTCCGGGCGCCTCTCCCCTCCTGAAAGGTGGGGGGTCAGGTATAGCACACACAGACACTGAATCCCCTCTCAGGAACCCAGACCCCCTGGGCTGCCCCCCTCCCTCTCCCCTTTTTCCCACAGGACCCGCGAGGGGTCCTGCACGCGCAATTTCCTAGGAGCCTCCCCCAGCCGCCCTCTCCTCCCCCAGCCCCTCCCCGCACGACCAGGACTCATGCTGGTTTGCAGGAAGCCCCAGCTGAGGCACCCCACCCAGTCCAGGGGGACAGTCCCCGCCTGGCACCCACGCAGGTCCTTGCACTCACCACTGGGTCCTCCTGGGCAACTGCAGGAGTCCCACCAGCCGCGCCTATATAGCTTTGGGCCGGCGGCTGAGGGGCCCGCCCACCAGGAGAGGGGAAAATGAAACTCAAACAGAAAGTGGAAAGCCAAGGCGCTAACCGCGCCTCCAAGGCGGCTGGCTCCCAGAGCTCTGGTCAGCAGAGCAGCTGCCCCGCCCTGGGACGCGGATGGGCAGCCCTCTCTGACCCTCCCCGTGCGGCCCCGCCTTTCCCTTCCTTCCCCCGCGGGTCCCAGGTGGGCTCCAAGACCTCCCTGGGCTGAGGCGGCCTTTCTTCAGCATAGAAATGGGGGGAGGGGAGGTTGAGACTAGGGGGGAATGCCCAGAGCAGGGGAGCTCTGGGAATGGGGACACGTGTCTGCCTGGTGGGCTCACGCCCTCTCTGGGCTTCCCTGTGTCTGCTGGAATCCTGGACCGCAGTCGCCCACCAGACTCCAGCGATGAGGAAAGGGTCCCCTCCTCCACCCCAAAGGTCCAAACTCCTCAGCTCCCAGTTCTGGGGAAGAGCCTGGAAGCCACCAAGCTGAATTAGGGGTCTTCATTACCCGCAGAAGGGCCACCCCTGTAATATGAAGGTGCAAATAAATAGAGGTGGAAGGAGCTGGGACCCCATCCCTGCACCGCTGCCCCCCAGCCTCTTCCAGGGTCTGTTGAAGGCCCCCCAAGACCTCTTGCTCAGAGATAACACCTTCCGGGGCTCTGGGGGCCACGCACCCCTCTTGTCTGCCAACCCAGAGCCCCCTTGTTGCGCCCCCCCAGATCCGGTGGCCACATCTGTGCTCTCCATATGCACTGGGACCAGGAGCGGCTCAGCCCAAGCTCAGGATGCCAGCAGGACTTAAGGGGCCAGCAGGAGAGGACAGCACACTTGAGGGATGGGCTCCTGTCTCCCGTGGGCAGCAGTGCTGTCCCCCTGCACAGGAGACATTCTCTCCTTGTTACTTAGGGCGACCTCGCGGGGGTTGGGGGAGATGCGCCTGGTTCCCACTCCCCTCCAGTGCCCGCTGCAGGGGGTCCACCAAGTTGGGCCAGCACCCACGAATGCTTGTTTGTTTTCTACTGTGGGGCCACAGCCAGCTGTGCTCAGGTCCCTCCTGGCCCTGCACTCAGGGGTCACCGCAGGTGTGACCCAGCCCCTGAGAGCTCGCGGTCATCCCTCGGACCCCTGCAGGCTGCCAGCCTGGAGTTCCTAAGAGAAGATGTCTGTCCACTGCCCCGAGTGGACAGTGAGGGGAGAGCCCGGCCTAGGGACCCTGGGGCGCCCAGCCTGGCACTACCCGCCCCACCTGAGCTGTGTGCAGGGCCCACCCTTGCCCCTGACCAGGTGTCCCCCAGCCCCTCTGCAGGTGGGGGCGCGGCTCGGGGTGGAGCCCTCCTCACTGCACCAGTTCCCTAGGGCTCAGGGGTCCTTTATCTTCCACTTGTTGGGGTGGGGCCCCCCAGACTCTGCTCTGCGCACCCCCGATGTAGGCTTTCTGCCTGAGCGTTTCTGCTTTCTGTGCCCCCCCACCCACAGCTGGCCCACTGGAGCTGGACCCTCACCCCCCCCCTCCGGTTTCTAGAAGGATCCGAGGGACAGAGGGCGGAGGGTGGGTGCGGGGTGGCCAATCACCGTTGGCACCTGCAGGCCACTTTGGGCGACAGTTTCTGTTTCCTTTCGCCAGATTCCTTCTCAGAAATGAAAGGTCTGCGGGGGCATGGGAGGGGGGGAGGCTAAGATGTGCAGCGGGTTCCGGAGGGAGTGGCCGTGGTCAAGGGGCGGGGCTGGGAGGAGGTTGGAGGGGCGGGTCCCGGAGAACGGGAGGGTGGGGAAGGAGGAGTGGGGCGGTGTCCGACCAGTAAGAGGGGTTCCGGGAAGGGGGAGGAGGGGAGAAGGTTCTGGGAGCTGGGGCGGCGACCCTGGAGAGGGTGGAGGGGAAGACCCGGCTGCTAGGATTCCCACCGGATCCGGGTCTGCAGCGGCAGCAAAGTGTGGCCTGGAAAGTTCTGGTAGATGCCTCTGGGGGTAGGTTGTGGGGAAGTGCCTTCCCCTCCTACTTCCTTAGTCCCTGAACTGCCCCTTTTGTGGACACCGTGATTGTCACAGTAGACACGTGGACCAGCAGCTTTGGTTAGAAATGCAGCACCCCCCCCCCCCCCAGTTAATGCAGTATCTCCTCAGTTAATGCAGCACCCCCCAGTTAATGCAGTGTCTACCCAGTTAATGCAGCACCTCCCCAGGTAATGCAGTGTCTACCCAGTTAATGCAGCACCTCCCCAGGTAATGCAGTGTCTCCCCAGTTAATGCAGCGCCACCCCAGTTAATGCAGCACCCCCCAGATAACGCAGCATCTCCCCAGTTAATACAGCAACCCCCCAGTTAATGAAGAGCCACCTCAGTTAATGCAGTTTCTCCCCAGTAAATGCAGCGCCTCCCCAGTTAATGAAGAACCACCCCAGTTAATGCAGTGTCTCACCAGTTAATGCAACACCTCCCCAGTTAATGCAGCACCCCCAGTTAATGAAGAGCCACCCCAGTTACTGCAGTGTCTCCCCAGTAAATGCAGAGCCTCCCCAGTTAATGAAGAACCACCCCAGTTAATGCAGTGTCTCCTCAGTTAATGCAGCGCCTCCCCAGTTAATACAGCACCCCCAGTTAATGAAGAGCCACCCCAGTTAATGCAGCGCCTCCCCAGTTAATGCAGTGTTCCCCCAGTTAATGCAGTGCCTCCCCAGTTAATGCAGTGCCTCCCCAGTTAATGCAGTGCCTCCCCAGTTAATGCAGCACCTCCCCAGATAATGCAGCACCTCCTCAGTTAATGCAGCACCTCCCCAGTCAATGCAGCACTTCCCTAGTTAATTTTCGCTTTTATATTTGGTGATGTGGAGCCTGGAGAAGCTGCCTGCCTCTTAAGGGGCTTCAGGGGCCGGAGGGGGTGTGAGTGCAGGTGTAGTGGGAAAGTTCAAGATCCTGAGTCTACCCTGGGTGCTGGTGGGGCCTGGGGCCCGGACACTGGCTTCCTTTTGTTCTGCCCACCCATCACAGCCCTAGCTGCAAGGGAGATGCTGGGAGTCTGGGACACTGAGGTGGTGGCCCTGGACTCTTCCTGGACATGGGCAGGGCAGGGACCCTTTGCTTTTCCAGGAGACCAGCACTTTGTGGGGACCTGCCTGGCCTTCCCAGAACCTCCCTGAGCTGGGGAACCCACCCACCTGCTGACTGCACCAGGGAACTGCGTCCCCCCCTCCCTGATGCATGCCAGCCTCCTTATGGCACACGGGAAGACCCCAGCACAGCACCCTTGCAGTGACTGCGTTCTCGTTCTCTGGGGATCATAGGAACCCTGCGGCTCAGAGTCTCAGCACGCAGGGTGCAGGGATGCTCTGGTGGGGGCATGTGCATGGGTGGGAGGGCTGTGCATGTGGGTGTGCGGGGATGTGGGGGGCAGGGCTGTGCGTGGGGCCTTTGTTCAGCCTCTCTGTGGGGTCAGCGCCCAGCACCCCTCAGCCATTGCTCCTACAACACACCTTGTTGTGCCCAAGTTTGAGATTCCCAATTGCGGAGAGACCCAGTGCATACACGATAATGCAAAAGCAAAGGAACTTTATTACTAGCCCGAGCCAGCACTAGCCCGAGCTAGGGTCCGAGTCTCATCCAACGCAGTGGAGTCTTGACAAGGACCTCGATTCCAAATCACAAGCAGTTTACATAGGGTTCTGAGTTAAGAGCAGTTTATATACTGGTCTGTTTTTCGCATCGGCCCTATGACAACAGTGGTCAGCAATTAGACAATGGTTAGCAAAGTTTCTAAGGAGGGGACAGTGACCCTTCATGACTGGCCAGACCCAATTGCCCAATTCTTTATCTTGGCAAATTATGCAATTGTGAGTTTACCAGCAACTGCAAGTACTGCTCCAGGGAAACAGAAACGGAGACCTAGCTGAGTCAATGTTAGCTGCAGTCTGTCCTGGCTGCTAAAGAACCTGCTTTGGGCCACGTAAGCCAAAGTGTCTGAGTGTCCAGGCGAGGGGAGGGGACTTCTCCCCACCCCCTACCCCCACCCCAGAAGTAAAGAAAAGGAGACCAACTTCCTCCCACGGAAGCACCAGGCTGGTCGGGCAGCGTGTTCTGTGGATCCCCGGGGAGCCCCACCTGGGACGGGTTCTAGATGCTGACAGTTGTGGAGGGTTCTGTCCCCCACCAATTCCAGCTGCTCAAAGTCACAGTGGACAGATGAGCAGGAGAAAAAGCCATACTCGCTGGCTCCCGTATTTCTGGGGGTAACGGGAGGGGGCTGGCATTTGGGGCTTCTAAGTCCCCTGGGATCAGATGGGGGGCTGAACTGTGGGAGGGGAGGGGTTCTGGGAATGACACACACTGTGGGAGGGGACGGGGCTATCAGGTGACCAGACACTCCAGAATGAGAGTTTGCTCGCCCTCGAGACATGCTTCTGGTTCAAAGCCGTGAGGCAGATCCAAACCAGGTTTCCTCTCCATCAATGACTTAATTGGACCCTGTTTCCCAGCAGAGCAGGTAGGCGTGGGCACAGGCCTGAGTTGCCCACGGAATTCAGAGGAACAGTTTGGAGCCAGTCCCAATTAGACCCTCAGAAACACCCTTGTAGTTCCCCAATTTCTTCCCTCCCCTGTTGGCCAGGTGGTTTGCTGGACATTCCAAGGCATGGATGAGGTTGCATTCAGCTCCCAGGACCCAAAGAATATGTTCACTGGCTGGCTGCACTTAGCTTCTTCTGACAAAAGCATGGGGCCGTCGACCCAGAGCCTTGCTCTAACCTGCTAAGCTTGGGGTCAGGCCAGATTGAGTCTCCAAAGGGCAGACCCCATGTGTCCTCATGCACAGAACCTGGCTAGTGAGCCTGGGGAAGAAGGGAATTGGCAGAAGTCATATGGGATCTTGAGATGAGACCATTCTAGATGAAGTGTCTCAGGAGCTCAGGATGGGTCTATGGCAGAGAGAGAAGAGGGAGCTGTTTTTCTAGAGGGGGCACAGAATTGGGCTGTGGGCACAGAAGATATGACTGGAGCAGGGGCTGAAAATCTGGGTACCCCAAGAACCTGAAGGCCAGCCTGGACAGGGTCTTGGGGCTGGACTAGGTCTCTCTCCAGCGTGCTGGAAGGAACCAGCCTTTTCCATAGTTTGATTTCATGTCTGGACCTTAAAACTGTAAGAGCAGGGGCCAAAGTGACAGAACAGTGGCTAGGGTGGGTACTTTCCAGGCACATGACCCATCTGGGTTTGATTCCTAGCGTCCCATATGATCCTGAACACTGCTAGCAGAGATTTCTGAGTACAGAGCCAAGAATAAACCCTGCACAGTGCTGGGTGTGCCCAGCAAACAAACAACCCCCCCCCAAAAAAATCCCCATAAAACTGTCAGAGCAGAAGTTCTATTGCAAGATCATCCTTTTGTTCCCTATAGCCCAGCTGACACACATCTCGGCATGAGGCATCCCCCACAGACCCTCCACTCATGCTGGGGCAGCCCGAGCTGCACTGTGAGATGCGGTGATGCATTTAGGTATTTGTATGTGCAGAATCCAGGGGATAATAAAGAAAATGTTTATTGAATGTGCTTTGAATAAGCCTGGCAAGCTACCCGTGACATATTCAATATGCCAAACACAGTAACAAGTCTCACAATGTTACTGGGCCCACTCGAGCAAATTGATGAACAACAGGAGGACAGTGACAGTGACAGTGATGTGCTTTGAATATACAGTTTATGGAACAAACACCCAATATCAGGTTTAGATTTTTCTCAGGCTCGGTTCTCACAATAGAGTCCAGAATCTGAAGACACAACGAAGAAGGGAAAGCGCACCGTGGAGCAGTGGGTTCCCTTTGGTTCTATCATTTGCACATTCGAGTCCACTCAGACATGAGGGGATGAAAAAGTAAATGGCTTCTAAACAGAGAGCAATGTTTCGCTGGACACTTTTCTTCCCAACATCATTAGCTTTGGTATCACAAGAATCCTTTAAGATTGGGGTATCTGGTTTTCCCGGTAAACAAGTAACAGGTAAAACTAGACAAGGGAACCTAGTTTCTCGCTTCTGTTCAGCATAAACTGGAAGTGCTGGTCTAAGCACTTAGGCAAGAAAAGGAAAAGGTATTCAGGTTGGGAAGGAAGCAATGACTCAATGGGTAACAGTTGCAAAGACTGCTTTTGCAAAATCGTTAGGATCATAAGTTCAACAAAGTTGCAAGATACAAAATAAATTCCTAAAAATCAGTTACAGTTCTGTAAACAACCTAAAAGGAAAATTAAGAAAAATAGTTCCATTTACAATAGCATTAAAAAGAACAAAATTCTCAGCAATTAACCAAGGAAGGGGAAGATTTGCATTATTGAGACAATAAAACATTGCTTAAAGATATGTCTAAAAATCATGATTAAATAGGAGGGGACCCCACGGTCATGAACGAGATGGTTCACTATTGCCAAGTGAAATAGTGAAGTCCTCCTCAGAGTGAGGCCCTTCCTACCGCAATCCAAGGGGGCAGGTTTGTCAGGGAGGGAAACACCCACCCCCAAATTCTCATGGAACCTCAAGGGACTCACCTAACTCCCTCCAAAAATAAAACTGGATAAATGGGTGAAAAGGAAAAAAAAAAGAAAAGGAAGGACGCACACTTTTCTGGTTCTGTGACTGTGTCGCACAGGTGGGTGGATGGGCCAGTGACCCAGCACACAGCACCAGAAACCAACTTTCCCTCCACACTCCCATGATTTTGGGCAGTGCCGTGTTGACCTGCAGGGCAAGGATGACCTTTCCCACCAAATGGTGCTGCAAAGATTAGACCTCCGCATGCAGAGAAACAGCCTCTGGATTCTGCTCGGATACCAGGTGTGATGGCTGACTGAACTCCATGGGGCGCTAACTGCACGGGGCGCTGGCTGAGCAAAGGCTTCCAAGTGAGGGGCCAGGGCTAAGCCACAATCAAGCTGCCTTTGAAGGGAGGGGGTGACTCTGGCATTTGTGAACCCCTGCTTGGAGTTTGGGGGAGTTGCAGAAACGGTTTCCCTGAACTGTCCTGGAACTCCCGAGAGGTCAGTGCAATTCAGGGTGAAGCTATAAAAACAGAATACGACAGTCTTCCAGCCGAGAGGACAGCAGGGAGTGAGACCAGGGACCCAGAGGGGCCCAGCACCCTGGTTCAATCCCAGCACTGCACAGGTCGCCCAAGTCCTGCTAGGAGTAAACCCTCAGCACTGCCTCTGCAGGACTTCACCTCATCACGGCAACTCAGCACAGTCGGCAAACAACAGCCAGAAAGTGGATCTCGCCGTCTGAGCGGCCAGCCAGGGGACCCCTAACTCCTTCCTGTACTGGGATGTCATTCCTCATGGGCCCCCATGCCTGTTGGAGCCTGACAGTGACTGACGTCCAGTGGGGTGTTGGTACAGGCACCAGGAGCAGGGAAATGGGGGTCCCGGGGCCCAGTGACTGGAGACCCACTCCTCAGGGTGTGGGTTCAGGCAGTACCATGAGGAGCTTAGTGCCAGGGCTAAGGCAGATGCCTTTCTGGTAGTGCCTCCCCAGACAGTGACACACAGAAGAACCCCTCCTCACACACACAACACACACACACACACAAGTCTCATTCTTCAGGGTTCCCTACCACCCTGGCCCCCCACCCACTTTATGCATGGTAGAATTTACAGAGCGCTTGGCGCGCCTGGTCCAGCCGGGAAATCTTGTCCTTGAGGAATTTCCTCTTGAGCATGGTCTCGTTCTGCTCCTGCAGCAGCCAGGAATAGCTCTGTTTGTCCTGCAGGATCTGCATCATGGACTTCTGCAGACACTCCCCGTACTCTTGGAGCATAAAGAACCGGATGATCAATGGAATCTGGTTGGCCAGGCGCTGGCTGGCTTCCTGGAGGAGAGATGTAACAGGGTAAACTAGGGAACACGGCGTGGGGTTCCCAGATGCACGCATGGGGGTCTGCGTGCTAAGTCCAGGTGGTCCCCCCTCCCCCATCCTAGTTGAGGTCCTCCCCCAACCTAGTTGAGTTCGATTTATCAGCCAGTACCTCTGGAGCACTAGAACTCACCTGAGTCCCTCTGACATTCTGAACATCTCCTGCCTTCACTGGAACACCTCCCCTACCTTTTGTTTCCACTCCACCTCCCCAAGAGGACACCGTACCCCATCATCCCCAGATTCCTTGTGGAAGCAGCTGGGCACAGGCTTTAAAGTTCCCTACTCTCCCCCGCCCCCCAGGCACCCCTAGAGGGCCTGACCACTGGGTCCTACATCTTTCTAGCTCTGGTTAAGAAAGGACCCCGGCACTGGAGCAACGGCACGGGAGGAAGGACGCTGGCCTTGCACACAGCTGATCCTAGTTCAATCCCTGGCACCCATATGGTCCGCTGAGCCCGCTAGGAGTGATCCCAGTGTGCAGTGCCAGCAGGAAGCCCTGGGTACTGCCAGGTATAACCCCCAAACAAAGCTCTGCAGCATGCTGTGGTAGCCCAGGAGCCATTTCTTTGAGGGGACCAAGCCGCCAGCTGACATGCCTGGCCTGGCACAGACCATGTGACAGGTCCCCAGCTCACTCCTGGGTCCAATCCAGTCAGAGCCCCTTCAGCCTCACTAATGAGCTGAAAGTCTGTCCTATGCACAAAGCCACAGGTTGCCCATTTAGTTACACGCCACCAAGGAAACCCCTAATGTGACACCCCAGACCCCTGAAGCTCCTGAAAATACTTCCTCCAAAACAACAGCAAAGAGACCTCCCCCACCACCCTCGAACTGTATTGGACGGCGAGCCCCTCGTTGGACACCTTCGCTATGTCCCTCTCTGGACTGTGTTCAGCTCCCTTTCACAAACATTTGCTGCTCTGGCCTAAATGTCTCAGTCCAGGGTCTTACACCAGCCCTGCCCATGACCCTGCAGGCACCGCATTGCTCTTTTTGGGTCAGTTAAGGGATACGCTGCCAGGATCCACGGAGCAAACTGGGTGATACCATCCAGAGAAAGGAGGATTTGATGCTGCTAGGTGGTACCCATGAGCTGAAGTCCCTTAGAGAGATGAGAGGGGGTTGAGCATGGAGGAAAGCTGAAGCCTAACCAATCAGCTCAGCGGGTTTCTCAATGGCTGTTCCCTGGTAGGAGTACTGTGTGACTCGCGGGAGTATCTAATATGAAGGCTGGCATCGTACCTGCTAAGGGGTCAGGCTCTGCCACATTGAAAACAGGTCTGGGCAAACAAATGAAAAGTACCTTTCTAGGACTGGTGTAAAACTGTATCGGGGAAACACATGAATAGTTCAACGTGCAGAAAGGGCGAGGACAGGTGTGGCTCGGCCCTGCTCTGGCTGGGTCAGTCACAGTCCTGCAGGCCCCACTCACCAGGAAGTAGGCATTCAGGTGTAGCCCAATCTCATTTACAGAGGAGACTGTAGAAGAGTTATTTGGGGCTTTTGATTGCATCACTGGAAGCTTTCCCATTGGGTTAAACGTTTCTTCCCGGACTTTGCCAAGGATGCTGCCGTAAATGTGGTCTTGGCAATAGACCTGCCGCTCCATTTTGAACTGGAGTCGGATCTGATCATCCACGATTTCCATTTGCTTTACTTTTATGTCTTCGATGAGCTTCTGGTTAGACAAGAAAGAGAGACACTTTGCTTCCTTCCCCCTGTTGTCTTTACAGTTGAGGGAGCTCTGTAATGGGAGGGAGTCTCCCACATACAACCGGGACCCCTGGGAAGGGGGTTTTCAGAACCTCCCTGGGGCCTTGTCTGTTTGCCCATCCAGTATGGGATGCGGCAGCTGCCTTTGTACTTCCAGGCAGGAAGTGGCCTACGGGGAGAACTTCTTCTTCCTGGGCCATATCAGGGAGCAGCCCCAGTCCCATCAGCCCATCCTCCTAGTCTGATCTGACGTCACCTCTCAGCCAACTGCTCTCCAGTGTTTCACTTTGAGGTGGAAAATGTTGGCTGGGGGTAGGGGGACAGGAATCCCATGGCAGACCAGTTACCCCAGGAGGGGAGGAAGCGCCCTGGGAAGTTGCCGCGAGAAGTTGGCAAGAGTCAGAACTGACATCTGTGTTTCTTTGGTTGGCAACAAAGACGAAGAAGCAGTTGAGTCATGCCAGAGGAAAATGGCTCCTTCTCTGCACCCATGGAACGGGGAGGGAGACACCACCCCAGCCTGAGAGGCAGCCAGGTTGGGGCACAATGAAGAGTCTTGCTTTAAACCACTGATTTTTAATCTCCTGTCCTCAGATGGAGCTGATGGGCATCCCTGGCCCGGAATCATGCTCCTCATCCCCTGAGAGCCTAGCCAGATCTGAGCAGCCAGAGGCAGGTGCGTGCAGGGAACAGCCCTGCAGGCATGGGGTCACCATCCCGCACAGGGGTGAGCAGACGCCTTTCCGACAGTTTGAATTAAAGATCCTCTTGAGGATCAGAGAAACAGTGCAGGCCCTGCATTCTGCCAACCTGGGTCCCAATCCCTGGCATCACACACAGTCCCCAGAGCACTGCCTGAGTCAGGACTAGCCCCTGGGCACCACTAGGTGTAGTTCAAAACAATCACATATATAATATTATGTGGCGTAAATATATACTATCTTATATTCATTCATATTTTAAAATTTATTTTTATTTATCTTAGAGTTTTTAGTATATTTATTTTCTATTTCTATTATTTAAAAAATTATCACTGTCACTGTCCTCCCGTTGTTCATCGATTTGCTCGAGCGGGCCCAGTAACGTCTCCATCGGAGACTTTGTTGTTACTGTGTCTGGCATATCGACTACGTCACGGGGAGCTTGCCAGGCTCTGCCGTGCGGGCGAGATACTCTCGGTAGCTTGCTGGGCTCTCCGAGAGGGGCGGAGGAATCGAACTCGGGTCAGCCATGTTGACTGCGTGCAAGGCAAACGCCCTACCGCTGTGCTATCACTCCAGCCCTTTATATCTATTGTATATATTTTAATTTAAAAGATTGTTTTTGAGACAGCCTAAAGTACTTTTAGTCCACGGCTCAGTTTCTGATGATTTTTAATTTAGCAGTCACACTTTCACTTTAAGAGATTTAAAAGAGAATCTGCAAACGCTGCTCAGGGCTGACTCCTGCTTCTGCACTCAGGGATCACTCCTGCAGGACTCGGGGGACAATATGAGGTGCCAGGGATCAAACGTGGATTGCCTACATGCATGACAAGCACCTTCCCCCTTGTGTGCCCAGAACAGAGTTGTCTTTTAAAGCCAAACACAAGCATTTTGGTGTGGGACTCATGTTAGGTCCTGGGTTCTGAAAAAGGGGGCTTAAAGCACCAGCGGCCATGAAGCAGTCCTGTGTTCCAGGTGTTGCCACCAACCCTGAAAATCCCAGAGGAGCATCAGGGCAGACCGCCTGTTCTTGGGCAGGGCAGATGACCCCGGAGACAGAGGCCAGCAAATGAGGGTCACTACAGAACACACTCGATGCACCAGCACTCAGCTTCACCGCAGTGAGACCCGGTCAGTGAGTCAGAGGCCGGTGACTGGCTGGCAAACGCAGGGAGGGCAGGACGGACGCTTACCTGGACGATTTGATTCAGGTTAAAAAATTCACCAAAGTGACTTTTGGCTGTGTCCACAAATGTCTGACGGATCATCTCTGATCAGGGAGAGGATAGAGAGGGGTGAGATGCAAGTAGGACTCAAATGGCTCGGAGACTCGGGAAAAACGGGCCCCACGCTTGGGTCTATCCCCAGCCACAGGCCGAGAGGAGGATCACGCAGCCAGCGCTCTGTGGGGCCATCCCTCTCCCCGCCCTGACACCCCTGGATGGAGCCGGGGGATGGGGAAGACACTTGCAGGGCCCACTCGCCACGTTTCTGCTGCAGCTGTTCCCAACGTGTCCCTCTGTCATGTGGCAGTGACTTCAGCAGAAGCATAACACGCCGACACCTTAACCTCCAGGAAAGGGGACAGCTCGATAGGGCAGCTCCAGGGAGCACTCCTGGTGGGGCTCAGGGGACCCTATGGGGTGCCGGGTCTGCCCTGTGTAAAGCGGAAGGCTCCCCTGCTGTGCTGTCACTCTGAGCCCAATTTGGTCTTCTGCTCCTAATTGTATGATGACCGCTTGTTGAACCTTTTCTAGAAAAACCTCAAGGAAAAAGGGATGGGTTCCCCCTACACACACACTCATACAAACACTCACACACACTCACACAAACACACACACTCACACACTCAGACACACACACTCACAGATACACACACACAAACACACGCACACACTCATACACATTCATACAAACACACACATTCACACTAATAGACACACATATACACATTCACACTAACAGACACACACACTCAAACATTCACACTAACACAAACACACAACCACACACACTCACACACATTCACACTAACACAGACACACAATCACACACACATTCACACTAACACAGACACACAACCACACACACTCACACACATTCACACTAACACAGACACACAATCACACACACATTCACACTAACACAGACACACAATCACACACACTCACACACTTTCACACTATCACAGACACACAACCACACACACTCACACACATTCACACTAACACAGACACACAATCACACACTCACACACTTTCACACTAACACAGACACACAATCACACACAGATATTCATAGTAACAGACACACACACATACACCCACACATTCACACACATTCACACTAACACAGACACACACACACACAGAGGAGATTCTCACCCGTAACCTTCTGCAGCGTTTCCAGGGCGGGGTGGAGCAGGTGCTCAATATATTGCTGCACGATGATCTCGAATGTCTTGTAGTTGACAAATCCTATGAGCTCTTTGCCGCGATACTTATTTTCATATTTGGAGATTTCCTCATGCATGATGTTCTTAACTGTGACAGAAAACAAATGCAGTCTACTGATGGCCATAGCTCGCTGATGGCCACAGCCTGCTGATGGCCACAGCACGCTGACAGCCTGCTGACAGCCATAGTCTGCTGATGGCCATGTCCAGCACCG
This sequence comes from Sorex fumeus, assembly GCF_029834395.1. Classification (NCBI taxonomy): domain Eukaryota; kingdom Metazoa; phylum Chordata; class Mammalia; order Eulipotyphla; family Soricidae; genus Sorex; species Sorex fumeus. The sequence continues at coordinate 4,446,310 of NW_026606098.1, read as the reverse complement.
TGTCTACCCACAGTGGCCAAGAAAAAAGTTCATGGTTGGAAGTCAGCTTGAGTAAATACTGACTTTCAAGAAATAAAAGTCTTACTCTATGAATTTATGTTTCAACTGGGAGGTATCACCTTGAGAGAAAAAAAATCTAATTACTAGGAAAAATTCTGATTTAGTTCAATGAGAACAAAAAGTTAAACATTCTCTTTTGGGGTCCGACCCAGTGATGCGCAGGACTTACACCTGGCTCCTTGCTCACGGAACACTCCTGGTGGAGCTCAGGGGGGGCACATACAGGGTCAGGGGTCAAACCAACGTTGGCCACATTCCAGCCCTAGTGCCTTACCCCAGCCTCTCTCTCCTGGAACCAGAATTAATTGTTTTTTTTTTTCTTTTTGGGTCACACCTAGCGATGCACAGAGGTTACTCCTGGCTCTGCACTCAGGAGTTACTCCTGGCAGTGCTCAGGGGATCATATGGGATGCTGGGAATAGAACTCGGGTCAGCCGCGTGCAAGGAAAATGCCCTCCCCACTGTGCTATCTCTCCAGCCCCCAGAATTAAACCTTTTTATACACGTTTATAGATAAGGTAAAGGTAAAGGTATAGGCCCTCCCGTTGATCGTCGATTTGCTTGAGCGAGCCCAGTAACGTCTCCATTGGAGACTTTGTTGTTACTGTGTTTGGGATATCGAATACTCTCGGTAGCTTGCCGGGCTCTCCGAGAAGGGCAGAGGAAGCAAACTCGGGTCGGTCATGTTGGCCGCTTGTAAGGCGAACTCCCTACCGCTGTGCTATCGCTCCAGCCCTTTACCTTTACGTTTATAGATGTCACAACTAAATGTCTAGTCTACAGAGGAGAAACCCTCCCAACATACACAGGCACACGTGCATGTACCTATGACCATGCACATGCTCATACAAGCAAATGTGTGTGAGCATACCTCTTAGTACATGTATGATCACACATGTACACACGTATATACCTACATGGCTCACACCCGTGCATTCCCATTCTCATATACACACATGTGCAGGTACACAGCTACCCACACAGCACACGACCACATGTACACTTTCCCAATGCACCTGTGGGCACACATGTATAGACCCACACAGTGCACACACCTACATGCACATCACACAGCTGTGCACATGCGTCCACACACCTGCACATATGCTACTGGCATCTGCTCTGAGCAGAAGGGAACTGAGGACCCAGCCAGGCAGAGCAGACAGGCCATGTACCAGTTCAGGGCTGTGGCAGGGCTGGCAGGAAGTGGGAATGGAGTGGGTGGAACCGTACAGCCTCAAACAAAGACATGGGTGCCGGCAATGGTGCAGCGTTGGGGGCCCAGGACTAGCAAGTGGCTCCTACCTGCCCTCCCAGGAAGCCCGGGGCAGCTCTGGAGACTCCCAGACCCATTGGAGAAGCCCAGCCACCCACACTGAGGAAACCTTGCCATGCTGCACCCAGGTCCACGCAAAGAACCTGGGCTTGGTGGGCCCAAATTCCCAGTGGAGCATGGGGGTCCCCTGCACACCTCAAAGGAGACACCCACTCACGCAGAGTAGGCAGAACTCTGGCTGGGGTGGGAGCGGGCGGGGCCGGGCGAGCTGGTCAGTGATGTGGGGCATGGGCGCTCAGGTCCTGCTTTCCTGACCTTTGTCCGTGTTGAGGAGGATGACCATGCCCCAGTTATTGAAGTTCTCCCGGATGCGATTGCACAGCCGAGCCTCCTTCTCGGACGGAACCTCCTCCCCTTCCACCAGTCTCTCGATGTGCCGGTTAAACGCCCTGATTTTCTGAAAACGAGATCAAGCTTGCAGGCTGGGCTGAGGTTTGGGACAGGGTCCCTTAGCAGGGAGCTGGGATGTAGGATGTGCTGTGGGGGGGGGGTGCGGGGGCCTGTCTCTGCAGATGCCCACTGGGCCGGGGTCCAGAGCCTGTCTCGGGGCCCACCTCGATGAGGAAGAGCAGCATGTCGGCGTCGCTGCTGGGGATGTTGGCCCCGTAAAGGCAGAGCTCCTCGGTCGCCCTCTGGTAGTTCTCCTGAATCTGCTCATCCAAGAACGGGAGCATTTTCTGGACAGAAAACAAGGAAGAGGCAGTGGGTGGAGCCGGCTGGCAGAGGGAGGGCGAGGTTCCATAGGGGAGGTCCACTCTGAGGAGCCGGGATTCCTACAGCACTGCAGGGATAAGAGATACACAGGGCAACAGCACAGTGGGGAGGGCAATTGCCCTTGGAAGGACCCAGCTTGGATCCCCACCATCCCATAAGGTCCCTCAGCACCGCCAGGACTACGCTGTGAACATTCCAGGGGTGGGGGTGGGAGTCCCAAACAAAAACAAACAGACATAAAGGAGGAGGCCAGCATGGGGAGGTGTGGGCTGCCCTCGGGCTGCAGCAGCCCTGACTGGCATCCACAGCCTGGGCACGGGAGGAGGGGCAGGGAGCACGGTTTCAGCCCCCATTTCACTTGGTGCTTCGCATGCAGAGGGGACACTTGAGTCCCCTTAGCAGAATGGGCCCTCTTGGCCAGCGATGCCCTGGCGGAGCGCAGGCAACCCTCACCCTCCGACAAAGCGGGGGATGCAGGGACCCAGCGGGACCCCAGAGGGTGCTATCCTGGGGCTGCAGTGAGTCCCTCCATGCCCCCCCCCAGACCCCACCTGTTGCTGCTGTTTTGGTTTGGGGGCCATACTGGTGATGCTCAGGGTCCACCCCTGGAGGGCTGTGGCGGGGGTGGGGGCTACATGAGTTTCTGGGTGTGTGCCTGCATATACTCCTTTTGGCCTTTCACACACCTCCCGGGCGGGGTTCAGCTCTTTGCCCAGAGTGGAACCACCGTAGCCATGGCTGCTGCTTCCCAGTGATCCCTGAACCCCTCACCTGTTACGGCAGGGAGTGCCTGGCCCACTGCTTTTTTGGGCTGTTCTGTGGGGTGCCTGCTAACTTGGGACAGCCCCCATGGTGGCGTGGGCGGCGAGAAATCGCAGTAGCTCAGGACTCACATTGATGTGCAGGATGAGCTCAGAAGTGAGTCTCTCTGCCAGGCACGACACGGTGGCCTTGCCCTCGTCCAGGAGTATCCTGAAAGTAGATGTACACAGGAGTGAGTCCGGATGTTCTCTGGGCACCCTGAGCATGACGGGGCTTTGTGGCATGGGCTGGGCTCAGCGCTGGGGGTTAACACGGAGGCCGGCGCGTGAGAACGCTGCTGATTGCTGAGCAAGCCTCTGCCCAGCGGGCATGCGCTGGTGAGCTATACCCACTTTCTCTCCTCATAACCCCAACAAGCTTACTCCTGGTGTTGTCACCTGTCGTCTCCAGGAGGACAAAGCCCACCTAACTTTGTAGTGATTCAGAGGCACTGCCCCAACTGGTGGTTTACTTGTAATCTCAAATATTCAAGCCTAAATAGCCAAACTAATCTTGAGAAAGAGAGACAGTGATGGAGGCAGCACGCATCTTGGATCCAAAACATAGCACAAAGTGACGATCATTGAAACAGTGTGTCGTTAGCATAAGGATGCAGTCAGAGATCTATGGAGCAGACCCAGGTATGTTGGTTCAACTGATCCTGGATTGAATGTCAAATACACAGCAGGGAAAGGGAATCTTCAAAACACACGGGTGGGTATTCACAGGGAAAGAATGAAACTGAGACACAAGATCAGCTGCAAAAAGTGATTAAAGGTGTAAATGCAAGACTTGGAACCACAAGTTCCAAGTATATGAGATCGTATATGAGATCATCGATATGACAGCAAAGGAAATAAAAACGGACTCAGAGAAGCAGGCAAATTAAAATCTTCTGTTACCTTCTAGGGCCCTGAGCACTGACCTCAGAGCTCAAGAAGAAAGGTTTTAGGGCTGGAGTGATAGCACAGCGGGTAGGGCGTTTGCCTTGCACGCGGCCGACCTGAGTTCGATTCCCAGCATCCCATATGGCCCCCCGGGCACCACCCGGGATAATTCCTCAGTGCATGAGCCAGGAGTAACCGCTGTGCATTGCCGGGTGTGACCCAAAAAGAAAAAAAAAAGAAGAAAGGTTTTAGAAGGTCAGTATATTGGGGCTGGAGTGATAGCACAATGGGAGAGCGTTTGCCTTGCATGCAGCCAACCTGGTTCGATTCCCAGCATCCATATGGTCCCCTGAGCACCGCCAGGAGTAATTCCTGAGTGCAGAGCCTGGAGTAACCACTGTGCATCGCCGGGTGTGACCCAAAAAGAAAAAAAAAAAGAAGGCCAATATATTCAACTGGGCTGGAGCGATAGCACAGCGGGTAGGGCGTTTGCCTTACAAGCGGCCAACATGGCCGACCCGAGTTCGATTCCTCCGCCCCTCTCGGAGAGCCCGGCAAGCTACCGAGAGTATTGGATATGCCAGACACAGTAACAACAAAGTCTCCAATGGAGACGTTACTGGGCCCGCTCGAGCAAATCGACGATCAACGGGAGGGCCTTTACCTTTTTATATTCAACTGGGGGACAGAGGAAGGGTCACTATGGCAGCAAGAGTCGGAAACGACCACTCTGGACAGGAACTGAGGGCTGAGAAGCGGTAGGGAGATATCCATGGTAACCTGTCAGTGACTGCATTGCAGATCTTAATGCCCAAAAGGAGAGAGAGAGATGGAGAGAGACAGACAGACAAAGAGAGAGAGGGAGAGAGTGAGTAAGAGACAGACTCAGAGAGAGAGAGGGAGGGATAGAGGGAAAGAGGGAGGGAGGGAAAGAGGGAGGGAGGGAAAAGAGAGAGAAAAAAAACGTCTACTGTAGAGGGGTGTGGCGGGAGGGAACCTGGGGACATTGGTGTTGGGAAATGTGCACTGGTGGAGGGACCCGTGTTGCGACACTGTATGACTGAAACTTAATCCAACAACTTTGTAACTGTGTATCTCATGGGCACTCAAAAAAAAAAAAAAGACACAGACAGGCAGTCCAGGCTTAGGGTTCCAGCTGACTGCGGGCCTCACAGGCTGACCTGAAGTACGGGTGGTCCTGGAAGAACTTGGTCTCCTTCTCGGTGGCCTCAGCCAGGCTGAGCTGGTTGGCGATGTCCTGCTGGCCGCGGCAGCGCACCATCAGGTATCCCTTCTTGAGGCGGTAGGTGTAATTCTGTGCCACCCTCAGGATGCTGCTCTCTGTGCCCTTGTCCACGAGGTCGGGCTTGGTGAGGATTCCTGCAGGCCAGGAAGCTCAGGGCCCCGAAACACACAGCAGGACCTGCACGCGCCCACCCCTCCCTCCCCATCCCAGCCTCCTGGGCTCTGCGTCGTTCCACTCTCCTCTGCATTATGCCTGGCTGGCCCCTGGCTCAGGTCTCTGCCGTGCACAGCTCACAGCCCCCTTTCTCCTGGGGTTGGTCATGCTCCAGCCTGCCCATGACAGCCTCTCCCCAGAGTCAGAGACTCTCTCCGGGGCCAGAGTGATAGCACAGCAGGTAGGGTGTTTGCCTTGCACACAGCCGACCTGGGTTCGATTCCCGGCATCCCATATGGTCCCCTGAGCACCTCCAGGAGTAATTCCTGAGTGCAGAGCCAGGAGGAACCCCTGAGCATTGCTGGGTGTGACCTCCCCCTACCACAAAAAAAAAAAAAAAAGTAAAACAGAGACTCTTTCTCTCTCTCTGACATGTCCTATAACCAGAAGCTCCGTTTCTTCTCTCTGAAAGGTTTGTGTGAGCACAGCACGGCCTTGGCCCTGCACTTTTGCCACATGGACGGGTGGACGGGGAGTGGTGTCCAGAAAGGCCTTCCCGGGACACGGGGAGCTAGTTCATTCGGGACTTTAAACCTCCCCCACTGGGAAGGTCTCCAGTCAAAATGGGAAATGGGGCGGCTGGGGTGGGAAGCGGCAGAGGGAAGGGAGCCCCCGGCCAGGCTTCTCCCCACGCCCTCACAGACGCCCAGACAGACAGCAGGACAGCAGGGCTCTCCCCCACAACACAGTGCCCTGGCCAGGGACTAGAGGATCAAGTCCCACAGAGGCCCAGTGTCAGGTTCCAGGGCCCCAGCCCCAGCCAGGGGACAGGGGACAGGGCTCAGGTGCAGCGCCCAGGTCAGCAGCTTTTACACTGGACAGACAGGGGAGCAGGGAAGAGCCTGGAGTTCTGTACACTGGAAGCGAAAAGATGGCCAAGGACAGACTGAGGACATTGTACACTAGCCTGGGCATCGAGGGACAGGACGTATATGGGAAAAAGGAGAGGCCTGGACACCGGGGAGGGCCTGGTCTCCTCCCTGACCTGCACCGCACACTCTGCCTTCGTCAGCTTCGGAGCTGTGTCCGCAAACCTTTCCTACCACTCTCCAGAACCCACGGTTTCAGGGCTGAGTCCTGCCGGCCCTCGCCAAAGCGGGATGCCGTGACTGGCTCTGAGGATCCCGAGGGCGATGAGAAAGGACAAAGGACACTCCCTGCCCGGGTCAAGAGCCAGGCCACGTGCTTTGTGAGCAGGTTTCTCTCCAAGGGCAAGGCCTGGGTATGAGGGGAGCAGGGCAGGGGCAGGCATCAGCATGTCCTGAGCTGGTGGCGGGGGGGGGGGCACTGTGGGGGGGCCAGGGGGTCGGGAGGAGCAGGAAGGGGCCCTTCCTTTCTAGAGGAGTCAAGCTCTGCGTGGGCCCCCTGAGCGGGAGTGTGGGAGAGTGGCCTGGGCTGGGCAGCGATGGACCCCCACATGCTGTGACTGCAGACAAGCGAGAGGAAGAGGGGGGCCCTGGGGACCCTTGCTGCCACTCCCGGACTGCGGGCGAGGCCACGCCCTCCTCGCGATGTCAGCAGCCCTAGCACCCCCTCTCACCGATGGTCCTGTCTCCCTCGGGGTCCACCTCCCGGGCCATGCTCAGGGCCTCGGTGGTGGCAATGTCCACGTTGCAGGGGACCACCACCAGGTTGATGGTCTGCTGCCTCTGGATGTACTTCTGGATGAGAGTCTTGACCTGGGGTCACAGGGCACACAGGGGCCGCCACGCCCGTCACCCACACACACAGGGAGGGCCATGCCTGGGAGCCTGGGGTCCCTCCCAGCTCTGCACACTCACCTTCAGGCCAATGTCTTGGGGCTGGTCCCCCACAGGGACCCGCGTGATGCCTGGGAGGTCAATGAGCGTCAGGTCGGGCACCTCGGGGGAGCTGATGTCCACGCTGATGAGCTCGTGGCTGATGCCCACGCCTCTCCCAGCTATGAGGTCCTGGGCTGGGGGCAAGTGGGGAGCAGTGCCAGTGAGCCCCCACTCTGGGCATCCGAGTCTTCCCAGCACCTGGGCTCGGGGAGCCTGGCCACAGCCTGCAGCAGCCTCATGGCCACCTCACTGGCGCAGCTCTCCGTCAGCCTGTGGCCTCTTTTTTTTGGGGGGGGGGTCACACCCGGCAATGCACAGGGGTTATTCCTGGTTCTGCACTCAGGAATCACTCCTGGCAGTGCTCAGGGGACCATATGGGATGCAGGGAATCGAACTCAGTTTAGCTGCGTGCAAGGCAAACGCCCTACCCTCTGTGCTATTGCTCCAGCCCCCAGCCTGTGGTCTCTTTACCCGCTTCTCCATCAGCCTGTCTATCCCCGTCTACACAGACTGTTTGTCCATCTCCATCACTGTCCTGTCTACACCTGCGTGTTTATCCCATCTACACCAGCCTGTTGGTCTCCTCTCCATTCTCGTCCCCATGCCTTCCCTTCTACACTGGAGCGTTTCTCCCGGATCATCCCCCCTGTCGCGGAGCTGGGGGAGGGGCGCACCTCTGCATATCTCCTTCTCCACCTGGGAGGGGTGCTCCAGCTTCAGCTGGGTGTTCCGGTAGGTCACCTTCCCGCTCCACGAGCCCCCTGTCAGTTTCCTCAGCTTCAGCACCAGTGGGCACCGGGTCACGATTCCTGGGTGGTAGAGCCCGTGCCTCAGCTTCCTGCCAGACCCTGCCTTCTCCTGGCTCTCTCCTGCCCCCACCCTCAGCCCAGGGGTCTGGACAGAGGAGTGGGGGCTCAAGGATGGTGACTTGTATGTGTCCTGCTCTTGGGGAGATCAGGGGCATTCTAGGGGGTACACGCAGAGACGAGGTTCAGCCCAGACTCCCTTGGGACCGGGCTGGGAAAGCTCAGGGGAACCTCGGAGGTCTGGGGGGCTCCCAGTCTTGGGGGTTGGGGGTCTACGAGAAGGCAGTGAGTGAAGGAGGGCAGGACCAGCCGATGGGGTCCCGGGGTGCAATCCCTGGGTGCTGACAACTGCCTTAGGGCTCTGCTTTGTGCTCTGCCATGGTCCCAGGCTGGAAGCCAGGCCTCTCGCCCGCTGGACTACTGCTGAGTCCCCCTAAGACTTGCTCACAGCCCGCCAGAGAGAAGCGGGAGGCTCCCAGATCTGATGCTCTGGCCAGAGGGCTACAAACGTGGGGGGCTGGTGGGGGGCGCCCAGCCCTGTTCGCGGCTGTCCAGGACCCTGACCGTGCTTCTGGCTGCCCCCTCCCTGATTGTCCACGTGTCTCCTGTGCTCACCGCTGCCCCTGGGGAGGGCCACCCCCGACAGGGCCTCCAGAACGGAGCTCTTTCCAGAACTCTGGTCCCCGATGACAGCGATTGCGGGTAGGGCCATGTCCTGCTCCACGCCCAGTGCCCGCAGGGAGTCGATGAGGTCGATGCACGGGCGCACCTTCTCCTCATACTGGCTGTACAAGTTCTTGGGCGCCTGTGGGCAGCAGGAGCCGGCTCAGCCTCCGCCCTCAGGCTCTCAGCCTGGAGAGCTGGGGGCTGCAGCCGCGCAGCCCCGGAGAGTGGGAGTGGAGGGGAGGAGGGGAGGAGGAGCAGGGGCATGGGCGTGGCCGGGGCGCCGCAGGGAGCTGGGGGGGGGAGAGCTGGGCGTGGCCACAGGGCATGGGCGTGGCCAGAGAGCTGGGCTCCAGATGGGCTGGGCATGACCCAAGGGAAGTGTAGCTGGGGGGGAGGGCCTGGCCCGAGGACTGGGCGTGGCCACAGGGCGGGGTGTGCCCTGAGGGATGGGTGTAGCCCGGGAAAGGGCCTGGCCTGAGGGCTGGGCATGGCTGGCAAGGCCAAGATTGTGCACAGCTGGTTCCTAAAGGCCCCATGGCCATTCTGCTGTGGTTTTCCTTCTACTTACAAGGTCACCAGGGCTCCCAGGAGTGGGAAGGTCCCTGCACCAGGAGTTCTCACACACATGGACACACAACACACCGACACATACACACGGACACACACGAACACAGACACACACCTGGACACACACACGGACACACACAGACACAACAGACACAACAGACACACACACGAACACACATACGAACACACGTGACACACACATATGGACACACATGGATACACACACGGACACACACAGACACACACATATGGACACACACGAACACACATACGAACACACATATGAACACACGTGACACACACATATGGACACACATGGATACACACACGGACACACACAGACACACACATATGGACACACACAGACACACATACGAACACACATACGAACACTCACACGTGACACACACATATGGACACACATGGATACACACACTGACACACATGGACACACACATATGGACACACACGGACACACACATGCACACACACAATGTGGGACTCCCACAGGACCCAGGGTTTTCACTCTGGGGTATGCACCCCAAGAAGACAAGAGGCACAGATGGGCCCCTCCCAGCTGCCCCTGCCCAGGCAGATGCTAGGGATGGTGGACAGGTCAGCTGAGCAGAGGCCCCGCCTGCCCTTTGCAAGCAGGTGGAGGGAGTGGAGGGTCATGCTGAGAGTCAGTTTGTGGGGACACGGAGCAGGGCACTGACCGCAGGAGCCGTGAGGGATGGGAGGAGGCGTCCGTGAGAGGCCAGGGCAGGTGTGCCAGTGCCACAGGCTTGGCGTGCTGGGTGGGGCTTGGGGGCCTGGGATGAGGGTGGCCAGTGAGACCGATGGACAAACGTGGAGGGGTGCTGGACCCACAGGACAGGCTGTGGGAAGGGACAGCAGGGACTGGGACCGCCCAGGAAAGAGACCCCACACAGAGAGACCACAGACACCCGCCGAGGAGAGGCATGGCGACCCTGGGGAGGGGCGCAGGGCCGCCTCCAAGTTTGGGAGTACCCCTCCCCCCAGGTCTTCGTTCCACTCACCTGGGTCTTCTGGGAGCTCCCTTGACTCCGGCTCCTTGACTGCCGGCTTGCGGCTTGTCCCTGGCCAGCCTGGTGCTGGGAGAAATTCATCCTGCTCGGTAGTTGGGGTCAGGAGAAAGGGCTGCACCTGAAGGCTGCATGACAGGAGGCTCCATTCAGGGTGGACCCTGCATCCCCACTCTGGGCCTCCCTTGCTGTGTTCCCCCCAGTCCTGATTCCATCAGGGCCAGGCAGCATGTCAGGGGGCACTCACGGAGGGAGCAGAGGAGCAGGTGCTCAGGGGGTCGGAGCCTGGAGAGGCTGGAGGTCTGAGCTAATGACGGGTGGGGGGTGGTGAGGTCAGCCACTGCAGCCACTGAAGCCCCCTGTCACCAGTCTTCCTCTGTGCTCGAACCCCAGAAACCGCCGTGAGGGACTCACACCCCAAAGTCTGCAGTGGGGGCCTGGACCTCAAAGCACCCATGCAGACACACCTGCTGGCAGAAGACAGTTCCCGTAACTAGGGCCAGTTGCTCTGCAGAAGACAGTTCCTGTAACTAGGGCCAGTTGCTCTGTGTGTGTGGGGAGGGGAGCCCCTCCTGGGCTGGGCCAGCACCCTCAGTCTTGTATTGAGACCCCTGGAGGTGCTCCCTGTCTGCACTGAGGCCCTGGAGGTGTTCCTTGTCCGAACTGAGGCCCTTGGAGGTGCTCACTTTCTGCACCAAGGCCCCTGGAGGTGTTCCCTGTGCACTGAGGCCTCTAGAGGTGCTCCCTGACTGCACCGACACCCCTGCAGGGGATCCCTGTCTGCATTGAGATCCCAGGAGGTGCTCCTGTCTGCACTGAGGCCCTTGGAGGTGCTCCCTATCTACACTGAGGCCCCTGGAGGTGCCCCTGTCTGCACTGAGACCCCTGGAGGTGCCTCTGTCTGCATTGAGACCCCTGGGGGTGCCCCTTCTGCATTAAGACCCTTGGAGGTGCCCCTGTCTTCACTGAGACTCCTGGAGGTGCCCCTGTCTTCATTAAGACCCCTGGGGGTGCCCCTTTCTGCACTGAGACCCCTGGGGGTGCCCCTGTCTGCACTGAGACCCCTGGAGGTGCCTCTGTCTGCATTGAGACCCCTGGGGGTGCCCCTTCTGCATTAAGACCCTTGGAGGTGCACCTGTCTTCACTGAGACTCCTGGAGGTTCCCCTGTCTTCATTAAGACCCCTGGGGGTGCCCCTTTCTGCACTGAGACCCCTGGGGGTGCCCCTGTCTGCACTGAGACCCCTGGAGGTGCCCCTGTCTGCACTAAGACCCGTATCTCCCTGTCTCCATGTCTTCTTTTGCCAGCAAAAGGTGCTGAAGCCCCCACATCAGTCTGAATCCCCAATTGGGGCTCCAGTTCCCTGCCACACCGCCCCCCCCCCATTGGACAAGTTTCTGCTTCTCCGCCCATAGCACTCCCCCCATGCCCCTACTGCCCCTAAGGCTATTGGGATCACCCTCACCATGCCCCAAAGGTCCAGCGGTGACCTGGGCAACAGATTAAGAGGTGGGGAGTTCCCCACAGTTGCTCTGGGCTCTGGGGTTGCAGAGCACCCCTTAATTCGGGGAGCCCCTAGTAAGGTGGAGGAGGACCCCGGGGCAGGGGAGGATACGGGGGCTTTGCCACCCTCATCTCTGTGCCCCCAGCTGGGATTTGGGACCTTCAGGATTGAATCTCTGCTGGGGCTGGATCCTGGCTCCACGCTGCCCCTCCAGAGGCTGTGGCTGAAGGTGGTTTAGGGGAGCGTTGGCAGGACGCCCGGGCCCTGGTGGCTGGACACCTCATTAAGGGGACAGAGGGATGGGCTTGGGAAGCCGTGGGGGCCAGTGCGAGGGGTGGGGCGGAGTTTGCCGGCTCCCCGGGTCTATGGCAGTTTTTATTCCTACCCCCAAAGGCAACCCTTCGTGGGTCTGGGTCTGGGAAGGGGCTGCCTGGGGTTTGGGCCCTCAGCCCTGTTTCTGGAGCCCTGTGGAGTCCCCGTCTCCCCGCTGGCTGGGCCCCGAGCGGGCTGGGCGTTGACAGCACTTGTTTACAGCCCTGCCATAGGAGGCTGCTGGCTGCCGGCCAAGCTCGACGGGGCAGCCTCGTCTGCGGCTTGGCTGCCTTGGCACCGCTCACTGCTCACCCCTCTTACCTGGCCGTCTCCAGACAGGAACCTGCAGGGTCTTCTCTCTGTCCCATCCACTGCCCTTTTATTTGCTGTGAGTGGAGGCTGCTCCTCCCCCGGAGAGGAACGAAACCACGAGCTGCACGGAAACGAAACTGGAAGATTGTGGTGATTGTGGGTGACGTACCACATCCTGAGTCCGGGACCTTCAAGGTGGGGGGGTTTCAGACTGCTGGCGGGGTGGGGGGCCTGTCCTCTGGGCTCTGGATACAGGGAGGGGGAGCTGGGATTGATTTGAGATTGGGGGCACTGTAGGGGTGCGGGGGCTTCATTGTATCTGGCTCCTAACATGCACTTTTCTGTGCAGTGAATGTTCGCTCCCAACCTTCTGTGTATCACAGTGCTCCCAAGTGCCCTCCCTGGGTGCATTTTCATTTCTCCCCCATTTAAACAGTTTTTTTCCCCCTTAGAATTTCCAAGTGTTGTGGAGTTCATGCCCAATTCAATCAGCTTAAATCAATGGCTGAATAAATAGCAGTACACGGACATTAAAAACAAACAAATAACCAATTTCCAAGTGTTAATCTTATAAAAAAAACAGCGTGGCAACCCTGTCTGTCCACTCCATGCTGCCTCCACAGAAAAAAACCCCAGAGACCTGGACACCCTGGCGTGACTCAGTTTACTTCTCTGCTCCACAGCCAAAGCCAGAGTCTGAGTTGTATACTGGAGAGACTCCGCCCCGCCCCTCTCAGTATCTCCATTTCGTTAGCATTTTGGGTTCTGTTTGGGGGGGTCACACCCGGCCAGACTTGCTCCTGGCTCTGTGCTCAGGGATCAGTCCTGGTGGGGCTCAGGGGACCCTTTGCAGTGCTAAGTTTCCAACTGGGGCTGGCCATGTACACGATACGGCGTCCACGTCAGCATATTTCAAAATCTCATTATTTTTGTGGTTATTGGGACATGGCCCCCAGGGTTTTATATGTGCAAGAGCTCTGCCGCTAGCTACCCCGCCCTGACTGCGGGTTCTGTCTGGGAAGCACGGGGTTGGGGGGTGGGGGAGTGGTCCCTGGGGTCACAGGGGTAGGGTGGGGTGGAGTGGGATGGGGGGAGCTGCTCAGGATGAAGGGAACGCGGATGTGACGCTTTACAACAGCGCCACCTAGTGACACAAGCGTGTTCCCACGCCCGCGCCCCGTGGCCAGCAGGTGGCCAACGGCGGAAACCAACTTTGAAGGCAGAGGGAAAGGATTCCCTTCCCGCAGCGAGCCGCTCTCCCACACTGCCCCGCAGCTGCCCAGCACCTCCATGGGGCTGAGGCCCCTTCGGGCCTGCCTGGTCACCGAAAGAGGCGTCCACTCCCCTGGCACTTGGCATGGTTAGTGAGGCACTTGGCCCCTATTAGTGAGGCACCCGTTGGGTGCGTCCCTTTGGAGACTGACCCCTTGGGGTGGGCACCTCCTGCACAGATGCTGTGCCACACAGCTGGAAGGGGTTGCATGGCTGTGCACCTGAGCCAGCTGTGACCCCAGGGAGCCTGGTTTTGGCCGGTGTTCAGAACCGGGTGCCTCCAGCTGCCAGGGCAGGACTCAGGGCTGGTCTCTTGCCTGCAAATACAGGTGCTGTGGAGGAATCGAACTCAGGTCTGCCATGTTGGCCGCTTGCAAGGCAAACGCTCTACCCACTGTGCTATCGCTCCAGCGCAGCCCAATAATAATAATAATAATAAAATAAAACAAAGAACCCCAGTCCTCTCCTATTCCCATTTAACGGCTGCACAGACCCTCCCAACGCCCACCCCGTCTTTGGTCCTTCCAGGAGCTGACCACTCTCCTCCCTGCAATGACACACCCCTCACTGTCACTGCAGAATTGTGACCTGGAATAAGCCTTCAAAAAAGAAAATTCCAAGCCCAATTAAATCAGAAGCACTTTTATTCCAACCAACCGACCAACCCCCACTTTGATTTCCTTTCTCGGTGGTGGAGCTCTTCAATGGACAGAGAGCAGAAGTAGAAAAATAAGGTTCCTTTAGGAAACTCCTGCAGGAACGCACGGGGTCCCTGTGGCACGGCAGAGAGCCCGCGGAGGGGCCCACCCCGACTCAGCCAGCCTGATTGCTGGCGGCAGAGAAGCTAGACACTGTGAGGATGCCTTCAGGGAAATGTTTGAGTATCTCTAGCACTGCACGTGACATGTTAGAATTACATACAGAAGGCGATTAATTCACGGTAGGCACATAAACGCATTTGACGAAGCACTCAAAGCCAGCAGTGTCAGGTTCGGAAAAGTCCCGCTTGCCCCTCTCCCACAGGCAGGAAACATCTCCAGGGGGGCAGCAAGTCAATCTTGTAAAGAGAGGATGAGGCACTGCGTCCCGTGGCTGGACACAGAGGCCATTCATTTAAAGTACATTTAACTGCAAAATAGCCAGAATGGCAGGAAATGCATCACTTTAGATGGCAACACCTCATCGCTGGCTAGCACAGGGCAGGTGTATTCATTCTCTTCTAATGGACCCCAAGGCTCGACAGAGTCACAAGCCACCGGGAGCAGCGTGAGGCATACCTCAGGCCCTGAAGAAAACGAGCAAACGACAGTTCCAAATTGTTCCCAGTGCAGTGAGGAACACGTGGAGGCAGAGCGGTGGGGAGGACACCCATGCTGGCGGGGGGTGGGGAGGTGGGGGGGTGGGGGGCGGTCTCAGGATCGGGGAAAGAGACTCTTCACTAGCTTTGTGGGGCCGCTTCTGGTATGTTCTCCACTTTCCTCCTGCACAAAGACAGTCCCCTGGGAAATGTGATATCCAGGGTGGGAGCCCCGAGAGGGCGGTTCCATCTGTCCCCAGGAACCGCACGCACACCCCCAGCCAGCCTCGATACAGAGACACCCACGGTAGAGACAGGCTTTGCTTCACGAGGCCCCGAGACCAGGGTGGCCGCTTGCTGCACAGCTGTGAACTCTCCAGAAATCTCCAGAACTTCTGCTGCAGAGCTCCACAGCCACGGCCTCTCTCTGACCGTGTGTGTGGCACACACCTTACTCTGTGCCCCACGAACCCCATGCTGATAGTTCTCCATCCAAGAGCTGCTCACCCACTTTTGCTGCCCGGGGCATGGGTCTGACCAGATATGGGGGCGAGGGGTGCGAGAAAGCCCACCCCGGACCATGGGACACACCCAGACTTGCCACATCAGGCACCCTCGTGTGCTGGTGCACTTTCTCTAGGTTGGGGCTGGAACGTGCATCTCTTGGGCTAGCCTTGGGCCATGATACATGCACTGGAGCCAGGCCAGGGTGTGGTGTGACTGGGATACCTGGGCCCCCTGTGGGTAACCCCTGCTTAGAAGCCACAGCTGAGGATGGGAGGTGACCGCCTGGCCACCAGGGCCCCGGACTGTCCCCATCTCCTGCCCATGTGGCTGTGGTTTGCCTCCCACCTTGGCAGAGCCTGGCCCTACACAGGGCTGAGGGCCCGAGGCTGAGGCACCCAGGGGACCCTCCTGCCCCCTCCCAAGCTCTGTTCAGAAGCATGTCTGGGACCTGGGGAGCAGTGGCTGGGTGGAGGAGCCTGTCTCCTCAGGGGACCGCCAGTCCCTCCCACGGCTCCCAGCCTTAGCCCCCAAGTCGCCCGTGTCCACTCGAGCCTGCTTGGGCTCCGGTCTGTCTACTTTGGCTTAAACGGATTCTTCTAGGGATGGTGGCAAAGCGAGCGTCCAATCTAGATGCTGCCTCTTAATAGATGAGAAATCCTGAGGTTTATTTTTTGGGGATCCCCTAAAAGGGGGGGGTTCATGCTGAAAGCTCAGGGTTAGCTGAGCTGCCTCAGATGTCCTAGGGGCATTCTTCACTTGCCCACACCAAGGAGATAACATCTGATCCCCCCCCTCCCTTCCCAGGTTCTAGAACTTTCCACTTGCGACTCTTCCTGCAAGGAAGTGGTCTTCACCTGCCTCAGGCAACGCGAAGCGCCAGATGCCACATTTTCTCAATGTGCATCTTTGCTAACATCCCACGCCTGACTCCAGCTAGAATATTCTGGAAGCTTCAGATAGGTTCAAGAACGCCCACCTCATTTGATTCAGAAAACTTAATGACAGAAAGAGATCAGGGGAATCTTGGAATTAAAGATACTTTCCCAAGAGAGTTAATTCTGCTGATTTTGTTGACATACTTTGGTTCCATCTGAATTTTCCTTTCCCACCCTCAGAGTTGTATTTGCTCCCTGATTGCTGTTTTTCTGGGAAACTCCCAAAAGTTCAGATATGAAATCTAAAAACACAAACGTACACAAGAACTTCTGTTGTACGGAGTTTGCCTGGCACACACACACACAAAAATCTAGTATCTCTACTGGCAAAACCTGCAGTCTCATATTCCAAGGTGTTTAATCCTTACCCCCAACCCCCAAAAAGGAAAAAAAAAACAACAACACTTAGTGGCAAGTCCTTCCACAGAGGGGGGCCAGTACTCAGTCCTACTAAGTTGCTGGGTGAAAAGCACACTGGTGTTCCACCCAATTATTTGGTTTCCACTAATAAGGACCAAGAGTGTGAAACTCGATTACCGTTGTTTAGAGAACAGGCTTGGTGCTTACTCACTCACTCACTCACTTCCCAGGAGGCAAGAGGCCAGAACTGGCAGAGTTGGGCGACTCCTCCGTGTGGGAGCCTGGTCAGAGAAATCTAACACATTTCCTTCCAGGGGATCAGAGAAGAAAAACAATCCTTCCTCCCCCTTTCACCCGGACACTGCAACGCCCCCAATCAAGAGATGCCAGGCCAGCCGGGCTGCCCAGAGCTCAGGGCGGGGACGGCTTCCCCCTGGGAGACCTGGACCGTGGCTGACCCCACACTTATCTCTGGCAGGCCTCTGTTCTATCACGAGTCAGATAAAAACCCTTCCTGGAGTTTGGGAGTTGGCTGTGCTCAGGAAAACATCCCCTGTGGTCACCTGCCAGGACCTGGAGCCTGGGATGGCCAGGCACTTGCTCTGCATTCAGAGAAAAGATGTCTGTATGGGCTCCACTTAGGCTGACCCGGCTGGCTGGAGTGTCTCTAAAAGCCCGAAGCAGACCAGAGACTCAGTGCCCTGACCAGGGTTCCTCTAAATGTCCAAGGCAGTCCAGAGACTCAGTCCCTAGCTCATTTCTTGTTATTTTTATTTTGGTTTTTGGGCCACCACTAGCAGTGCTCAGGGCTTCCTCCTAGCTGTTTGCTCAGGGAGCGCTTGTGGTAGGGGCTCAAGGGATACTTTGGGGTGCCAGGGACCGAGCTCTGGTCGGCCATGTGCGAGGCAGGCACCCTTGCGGCTGTAGGCCTCCCCACACTTTCTGCGTCTTTTCATAAACATCTTTAGTTGCTGGAGACAGACTTGGATTCCAGGCTCTGGAATAAATTAACAAGAACAGAAAGTGTTTACACATAAGCGTGCCACACACACACACACACACACATACACACACACACACACACCCTGTACCCCACCCTATCCGCAGGACATACTGTTCATGAGGAAAGCTCCACTTCCCGTCAGCAGGCCGATGAGGTTTTGACAAGCTCATGCTAACTTGTTTCTTCTAGAACGAGGCTTCTCTCCCGACCCTTTCCAGTGTGGGTTCCGAGGGCAGTGACCCCTGGCCCCACGCTCCTTCATTTCCTGTCTGAAGTGATTCTCGCGGAGGCTCTGCCGGGTGAAGGAGTCCCTTGAGTAGCTGGAGGAGGCAGGTACCCCAGACAGAGCAAGTCTAAGTCCAATTTTCAGAAGTGAAGCTTGCCAGAAAAAAATTGGCCCCCTTCCACAGTGCCTAGTTCGGCTGCTAAACTGGGCTTTTGTGATTTAAGTATTTCCTGGCAAGCTACCCGTGATATATTCGATATGCCAAACACAGTAACAAGTTTCACAATGTTACTGGGCCCGCTCGAGCAAATCGATGAACAATGGGAGGACAGTAACAGTGACATAAAAATGTTGTCTCCAACCACATGCGACTGATGGAAGGGTAGAGCAGCTTGACAGGAACTGAAGACCGTGATGGCGAACACTGTTCAAACATCCTCACAGGGAATGGAGAGACAGAACAGCTGGGAGGGCGTCTGCACGCAGCCAACCTGGGTTTGATCCCTGTCATCATATGTGTCCCCTGAACCCCGCCAGGAGTGATCTCTAAGTACAGAGTCAGGAGCCAGTCCTGAGCATCGCCAGGTGTGGTCCCCAAACCCAAACCCCAACAAATATCCTTGCTGGAGATTGAACCTGCTAGTAGCTCATGTTCTGGGAGTAGGGCCGGCTAATCCCTGCCAAACGGAGACGGTGCCCCAGCTCCCGAACCTAACCCAAGCCCTGGAGGGGCTGGTGGAAGCCCCTGGGAGCAAGCGAACCGGCTTTTTCTTGTAGCTGCGGCCCCTGATTTCAGGGACCCTTAGTTCTCACAGCGGGGGGTAGGAAGGGGTCACTCTTCACATCCCGCGAGGCAGCGCCCAGCACAGCCACCAAGGCCGGGAGAATTTGAACACTGGAGACTTCCAATTCTGATTGTATTTTGAAATGATGAGTGGGGATGACGAGCACCCACTAAGAGGACCCTCCAGTCCAGCTCTCCGAGCCACTGTCCCCACGGCCAGTGGACAGCACCCTGTTAAGCAGATGACTCCTGTTCTTTCCAACGGGAAACACATGGCTCTCAGGTGCCTAAGGACATGAGGCCTTGGCTAAGTGGCCCCACATCTCTACGGCATGGTTGTGAATTCCTCCACCATGCAGATGAGCTGGTGGAACCGTGGGTGCGGAAACAGCCCAGGGAGCAGGCATGGACCCGAGGCTGAGAGGCTGGACGTCCCTCCCGCTGGCCTTCCTGGTGTGCCCAGACCTTCCGCCAGGCAAGACTGGCTTCACTCGCCTTCTCAGTGCATGGGTGCGCAGGACACTGCATCGAGACCAAGTCTTTGGCTTTTCTTTGGCAAAGGTGGTCAAATGAGTGACATCAGTGGTGGCGCTTTGGCACAGACCAGGCCAGCGGCACGTACCTTGCTCATCCCCGAAGTTCCACAGGCTGCAGGGAAGGGGTGTGGAGGTCAGCAGCCTCCTCTGTGGGTGAGCCTGACCCAGGCCCAGGGGTCAGTGAATGGAGACTCATGCTAGCAAAGACTGTGGGTGTCACATGTCCTCCACACACCTACCATGGCCTCCTCAGGCCGAAAGCGCTCACCCTGCTTTCTGGGAGGGTCCCACGCCCCCCAGCTGCAGAGATGTGGGCAAAGCTGCCGCCAGAGAGAGAGCTGGGTTCCCTTAAGGAAAGGTTCCTTCACTATAAGAGGGGGCAGGTGGGGGTGTGACCAGTCGCCAGAGAGCGGCCAGCTCCCACTGCACCTGCTGTTCTCCGCAGGGCGGAGGGCAACGACTGGAATCAGCTGCCCGGCCCTCGGCCCCACAGGGACACAGCAGAGGTAGTTGTGAACTTCAGTCCCCACAACCCTATGGCAGTGTGAGGTGCCAAAGAGCAGAACGTGTCCTTCCAGAGACCCGGCGGATGAAAGGCCTTCTGTCTCGGAGAGGCTGGTGGAGGCTGCTGGGGGAGGGTCTTCCAGAAGACTCGGCCCCACTGTGGGTGCAAACACACCCCACCAAAGCATTTCCAGCTGCAGAGGGGCCCGTTTAGACTGTGAGTCACCAGGAATGGCCTGGGTGAGACCCGGCTCGAGAAGCGACAGAGAGAAAGTGCTTCCTGGGAGCCAAGCGCGTGACCAACTGGCCGGAGTCACTGACGCTGACACTGGTTTTGGGCTGTGTGTGTGTGTGTGTGTGAGTGTGTGTGAGTGTGTGAACGTGTGTATGTGTGTATGTGTGAGTGTGAATGAGTGTGTGTATGTGTATGTGTGTGAGTGTGTGTATGTATGTGAGTATGTGTGTGAATGTGTGTATGTGTGTGTATGTGTGTGTGTGAGTGTGTGTATGTGTATGTATGTGAGTGTGTATGTGTATGAGTGTGTGAGCGTGTGTGTATGTGTATGTATGTGAGTGTGTATGTGTGTGAGTATGTGAGTGTGTGTGTATATGTGTGTGAGTGTGTGTATGTGTGTGTGAGTGTGTATGTGTGTGTATATGTGTGTGAGTGTGTATAGGTATGTGTGAGTGTGTATGTATGTGTGTGAGTGTGTATGTATGTGTGTGAGTGTGTGTATGTGTGTGAGTGTGAGTATGTGTGTGAATGTGTGTATGTGTGTATGAGTGTGTGTGTGTGTGTGTGTGTGTGTGTGTTGATGGCACGCTTAACCAGTTTGGCAGAGCCAGTAACATAAACCTGAAGCCCAATTCACTTTTTTTTTTTTTTTTTGCTGAGAATGAAGGATTTGGTGTGTTTGTTTTATTTCTCAGAAGGAAGGGAGAAGAAGGGAGTGTTAAAAATCAAGTAACAGTGAGTCTGGAAGGCCCCGAGAGCGGGACGGCGCCGGAATGGGCACGCGAGCCGTGGCAGCCTCACTTCCAGCGATGCCGGACCAGTGAGGACTCATCGTTGACCACCTCAGCATCCCCCCGGAGGGGGCGGCAGGGCCGGGGCAGCAGCAGGAGGGCCAACAGCACGAGGAGGATGAGGCCGCACACGCTCAGGAGTGCGTAGGAGACGAGCCACAGCAGTGGGTCCTGCGGGGGCAGTGCGGGCACGCAGTTACTTGCCACATCGTCCGTGGAGAAGGGTCCGGAGATCTCCGACACTGGCGCACCTGCCACCTCTGGGGAGACACAAGGGGGACAGTCACAGCTGTGACATGAGCCTCAGTGCCGCCGAGGGCCCCTGGTTCAGAGCACAGACACACACGGGCATCGGAGGTGTCCTCAGGAGGGGCCCCGTGTCCCGGCCTCGGGGGCATGTGGAGTCACGGAGTGGGGGGTGCGTGCTGTTGGGGGAGAGGCAGGGTAGATGGTTCCAAGGCTGCAGATGGGCAGAAGGAGGGAGGTGGGGGGCCAGGCATGGTGGGGTCTGCAGGCTTGGTGGGCGGCCAGGAGCCGGGCCAGCTTAAGCTGCGATGGGGGCCTGTCTGGGCCAGGAGCCCCCAGCCCCCCACACTTGCCTGGTGTCCAGTCATGGTGAGCAGAGGGCCTGGCTGCAGGAGGGAAGGGGGAAGGAACCAGCACACGTGGCCGCCCGGCAGCCTAGAGAAGCCGCTGAGACCCTCCGTTCACTCCCGCTTGCAGAACCCCAGTTACCCTGTCTTTAATGACTCCCTGGGAGACCCCCAGGCCCTGCCCACGAGGCCCCGGGGGCAAGAGGAAGCAGTGTCCATCCTAACCCCAGGCCTGGCACCTGGCAGCGGCCATGGATTTCCTTGGGATTCGCCCGCCCTCTTGGGCACATCTGATTCACCCAACACTGGGTATTTCACCAGGAAAAAGTGAAAGGCCTGTTACTCACTTATCTGTCACGGACTCTAGAGTCTGGGGGGCGGGGCTCGAGGCACCAGAAAATAACGTCGCTGAGCACTTGGTGTTTCCCGCAGCTGTGGCAGTTGCCCCAGGAACCCGCTCAGACTGCGTGAAAGGAAACGTTGAGCGGGCATTGGAAACCAGGGTCTCTAGCAGTAAGGAACCAGCCTGTCGGCAGGGCAGAGGCTGCATTTTCTTGCGACAGACAGATGCTGACTGTGGTCACGTGGGTTTCTGGATCTCTCGGTGTGGGGAGGGAAGAGGAGCAGAGAGGCCAGGAAGAGGGACACCTTCAGGTACTCAGACCCCTGGCACCAAGGGCTCATCCCAGAGTCCAGCGTGTCCTTTAGGAAGTCAGGCTGGGCCCGGACACAGTCCCACACGGTCATGGGACACCGTCCCTGTGACATGGTATTCCGACCATGCTGGGAGACTGCATGGACCCAACACTCATCTCTGAAAAATGGTCAGGGAGGATGACCGAGCCTTGACGGAGAGCAAATATTTCAAACACTGAAAATAACTAAAAAAACAATCAACTCCACTCTTCATATAACACTTACGGTAGATAACTCGAAGATCTAAGTCAGAGAGGAAGAAAGCAATAAAGACACTCATAAATCCAGCACTTAGCAATAAGCACCATCATTAGAGTCTTCCCCGGCTGCCATTTTTCAAATGAAGACGAGCGTTTTAGACACTATACTTTCACTCTGCATGCGATAGAAATCTTTTCATATATTTAATTTTTAACCCTGCTGCTTTTATGACTGAAATCATATTTTCAGACGCATCAGAAATTCCTCTTGATGGCCACGGGGGAGGGAATGCCCGATCCATCTGACACAGACAGAAACTTCAGTGGACAGGAAGAAGAATGCACCACATAGCATTAAATGCTCATTGCACCCAGCGGGAAAAGACAAGTGAGCTGACCAGCATGGCCAGGGAAACTGTCGAAGACGAAATGCAGAGAGAGCAAAATAATGAGAAAAAAGAGAACCTCAGTGGACACAGGCCTCGGGTTCTCAAAGGATCTGAGAGTCCAAGGAAGCAGAGCAACCTAGTGAGAGCACAGGGTGGGAGGCAGAGAAAGATATAAAATAATAATTTTTTAAAAGTCCCCCAATTTGGGGGGCTGGAGCAATAGCACAGTGGGTAGGGTGTTTGCCTTGCACGTGGCCAACCCGGGTTTGATTCCCAGCATCCCATATGGTCCCCAGAGCACCAACAGGAGTGATTCCTGAGTGCATGAACCAGGAGTAACTCCTGTGCATCGCTGAGTGTGACCCCAAAAAAGCAAAAAAAATAAAAGTCCCTCAATTTGATGTAAATTGTAAGTTGACAGCTCCAAGCTCAGTGGACCCAAGGACAAGAACCATCACATTAACTCCACTGGTGAACTGCCCAGGAGCTGCGGCCAAGAGCAAGCCCCGGAAGTAGCCAGAGCCAGCTGGAGAGAGGACGGTGGGGAAGGCCCCTCCTTGCAGATGGCCGACCTGGGTTCAATCCCTGACACCCACTTGGTTTCCCGAGCCCATCCAGAAGTGATCCCTGAGTTCAGAGCCATGAGTCAGCCCTGAGCACTGCCAGGTGTAGCCAACACAGGCTTCTCATCCACGAAAGAAAAAAAGTAGTGAAAAAAGAACTAGTATGCTTAAAGGAACAAAGAAAGGGGTTGGAAAGAAAGTAGGCTCTGGACGTGCAGCCAGGAGAACCCCCCACCCTCCAGATTCTGTATAAGCAACAGGGCCCAAGCGAGCAAGGGCCAGCAACCTCAGACCCCAACAGGGACGAAACGTAAGATGCTCAAACATGTCTGCACTGACAGAACTTGCTCCGACCCACGGGACTAGTCAACGTGGATAACCGGAAGAGGGTGCACGAGTGGGAAAAAGAAAGAGAAAGAAGAATGGGAGCAAGCCAAGACTCTGATCAAGCTCCAAATTTATTTCTCCCAAGCTAGCCTTTTATAATTGGTTACATGAGGAAGTGGGCAAAATGGGGGAATTAACAAAGCATGCAGATTTTCAATAAATCAGGATGTGAGCCCTAATGGTGGGCTCACGGCAGTTATCCTGGGCATAGCTCAGAAACTTACACAATGTATTTTAACATTTTTCCAAGAAGAGATCAGTTCTTAAATCGCAGGTCGGGCTGTACTGACACTTTGGCTCCCGGGAAGAACTCATCACTGCCCACCCACTGGACCTGCAGGGTAATTCCAGACCCCCACACAGCAGGGTTTGGTGGTTTCAAGAGTGCCGGGACTCTTGACCTGGACAGACTATAGCCGGCCCTAACACCAGCCTCAGTACACAGGTGAGCTACACCTTCCCAAGGAAGGCGGGCAATGGGAGACCTGCCTGCTGGCATGAAGTAACGGTTCCATTCTTGCTCTAGACCCTGCTGAGTGTGACCCAGCGACATGGCCAAGGGGGACTCCCAGCGTGACCGCCACATGTGACACCTGGGTCCCTGAAACACAGACAGCAAAGTAAGAGACGGGGGAAAGGAAAGTAGCAGCCCACACCCTGTTTCCCGGAGTTAGGAAGCAACAGCAAAAGGATATCTGGAAAATCCCTAAACATCCCTTAATATTTGGAAACTAACTTTTTGGGGGGAGGGGAATACCCAGCTGTACTCAGGGTTGACTCCTGGCAGTACTCAGAGGACCATATTGGGGTGTCAGGGGTCAAACCTGGGCCAGCCCCATGCAAGGCAAGCACCTTACCTGCTGTACTATCTCTCTGACCCCAGATAACAATTTTATTTATTTATTTATTTAGTTTCATTTTTTTTTCAGCCACACCCAGTGGTGCTCAGGGCTTACTCCTGGCTCTGTTCTCAGGGGTCACTCCTGGGAGTGCTCAGGGGACCATATGAAGTGCTGGGGTGCTGGGAGTTGAACCTAGGTCATTCACATGCAAGGCAAATGCCTTCCTCTCCCTCGGGCCCCCAGATAGCAATTTTTAAATGTGTAAAATATCTAGAAAAAAAACACTGCTCCTTGGTTCAGGGGATTTGTTTGTTTATTTGTTTCACACCAAAAAAAATCCCAATTTTCTAAAAAAAAAACAGGATACATCTTGTTTTATTAAAATTAAGAAGTTCTCTTTGGAGGGCATATCAAGAGAATTAAAGGGCTGGAAGAAAATGTTTTCAAGTCCAATTTCTGTTAAAGGATTTGTATTCTGAACATAAAGACATCAGAGAGCTCAAGAAGACAAATTATGTAAGAAGGGACACAATGATTTGTTCATTCAAAGACACTTCACCAAAGAAGCCGTGTGGATGATGTCAAATAAACCCATGGGGAGACGCTGGAGCACTGGCTACCATGTGAGAATATGTTACATCAGAGTATCAGTGGTCAGGCTGGTGGTGGTGGGCAGTTCTGAGGGGTCAGCCTGGGCTGGAGACTAGAAGTCTGAGAGAGTACATTGCCCTTCCAGGCTGGGAGGCGAAACCAGACAGATGCTTCTAACTGCCCCCCGGGGGAAGCGGTGAAGGCTGGTGATGAAGCGGGGAGGGACTCAAACACTCTGGGGGAGCATGAACTGAGGAAGCCGTCGTTGTCCTAAAGTGACCAGGCCCCTGGCTGTGCTCGGCACGTTCCCCTCTTACACGGCCAGGCATCCCGGTACTATAGGTATCCGTCCCTGAGAAATGCAGGTAAGACATCTGCTGAGAGCTTTATTTGCTCATTTCCTCCAGCCCCTGGGAGCAGCCCCAGAGTTCAGCAGGGGAATGGGTGGACCCATAGTGTTCTAATTAGCCGGTTGTGTTTGGGTTAAAATGAACAAGACTACACGAAGCAAAAGGAATAAATCTCAAAGAAACTATGCCGAGTGAAAGTCAGGAAAAATAGCGCGCGCACACACACAAATGCACACACCATACACATGTGCACACACATGCACGCACACACATGTGCATGTACACAAACCATGTGCACACACACGCACACACACACGCACACACATACATCACATGAGTGCGCACATGCATGCACATGCACACGCACCACAAACATGTGTACGCACATGCATACACACTTGTACACACATGTGCGTGTACACACAAATCCATGTGCACACATGTGTTTGCACACATGCACACATGTATGCACACACATGTACACATGCACACACACATGCACATACACACACTGTGATCCCATTTATGTAAGATTCTAACATGTGAGAATATGTTACATCAGAGTATCAGTGGTCAGGCTGGCAGTGGTGGGCAGTTCTGAGGGGTCAGCCTGGGCTGGAGACTGGAAGAATGGGAGTACATCGCCCTTCCAGGCTGGGTGGGAACAGAGTTAGGTTGCTTTGTGGGGATGAGGCTCGCGGAGCATAAATATGTAAAAAGTTTCTAAATTGCACCCAACCATACAACTGTCCATTTGATACCAGTTACATCTTAATCGAGCTGTTTCCAGTCTTGCCGTTTCCCCACTCCAGGGAGGTCGAAGGCGATGGTCAGGTGAAGGAAGGAAACGAGGCCAAGCTAGTTGGTCTTAGTAGCCGTTTATTACATGGAAGAGATGTATGTCATGGAGGCCTCAGGAATCCTCGAGCACGTGCGCCTTTGTTCTCCCCGCTTCTGTCCTCAGCCCCATCTTCCCCGGTTCTCTGATGCACATGTCCCCCCGTTCTCTGGTGCACGTGTCCCCCCGTTCTCTGGTGCACGTGTCCCCCCAGAGAGCCCTGAAATCTCCCTTATATAGATCATAGTACCTCTAAAGGGCGCAATATAATGATGTCATCAGAAGGAGTTACAGAAAGAACGTTGAGGCGGCAAACCATACATTGTTTCCTTACATCCGCAGGCCAGTAATCCTGGCCTCACCTTTTCACAAGCTACAAGTACTTAGATTAGCACAACAAAGACCAGTCTGCTAGAGCTTGGAATCTACATCTCCAAAAAGGCAGTCTCATCCAAGCTAGTCAGGACACACAGGAAACTGCTTCTAGGACGTGTTTCTCCTCTCCTTGTCCAAACAACATATAAGCATACATAATATTAATCATTTCGTATGGACACAGTAAGAAATACTTTGAGCTTATAGAATTGCTCTCCTAGGGCCATCTCGATCTCAGACTGCAGTGCTCAGGCCAGATATCTTTCCTATTCCTAGCAGCAGGGCCCTAGTCTCATCGTTACTATTGGATCATGACATAATGCCTATGATCAACCTCTTAACTTATAGTTAAGAATCGTGGCACCTTGGCCTGGCCCATCGCGATGCCAGGGTAGCACATAACTTACCGGCTTGCCCTGGTTCCATCCAGTCCCACGTCGGGACCCTGCCCTTGGAGTGCTAGGAAGTGAGGGCAACTGAGGCTTAAGTTGAGAAGGCAGATGCCCAGGAGTGAATAATATTCAAAGCCAATCAATTCCTAAGTTACGGAGCATATTAATTAATTGCCTTCCTGTATCTATACAAAAGGACATTGCATTAAAGTAAACTGCTCAAAAGACATAAGGAGAGGAGAAAGACAATATTAACTTACAGTACAGCTTCAGTGTCTAAGAAGGATGAGACCTTACAAATTGGTTGGGGAAGAGAGCATAGAAGAGGTTACAGGCAGACAAAGTAATGGGAGTGACTCGGGAGCACTGTGATGGGTACAATCTGATAAACCTAAGCTCCGTGTACTCCAACACCATACAACTGTCCATTTGATACCAGTTACATCTTAATCGAGCTGTTTAAAAAGAATCAAAAGAACATGGAAGTCCAAAGAGTTTGTTGAAGAATAATGCATATGTCTGGTTGTGTGCATCCAGAAAGACAGAATGACTCCCAGCTCTGCTGGGCACCGGGGCCTGTCATGCTTGAAAGGTCGGTACCAGGCATAGTTTTCTGTGTATGTGGGGGTGACCTGTCGGCCCTCCCACCCTGTGCTTTGCATCCACAGATCCAACCACTCTGCACCCTGTGCTCGTGACTGCAAGGCAGAGCCCAGGAGAGAACCCTTCCTCCATGCACCTGACTCAAATCCTCCTTACTAACAAGTCAAGTTTAGAAATGCATGCCAACCACTTATCTAGAGGACGTATTTCCAATGGACACGTATTATCTTTGTCATCAGAAAAATTAAAAAATATATTTTTAAAAGTTTTTGAAAAGTACCACCAATTCGGGACTGTTGAGTAGATAAGTGTCTCACATTTGCTGAGTGTTGCTCAATATTAAGGAAGGTTGACAATGACTTCTGCAGGTTTATTCCCGGAAGCGGGTTTACCAGACGGCTCACACACTGGGTTTCACACGCACCACTAGTTGGTGTGTATGTAACGTATGGACGTAACGTAACAGTTATGTCCATTTAAGCCTGTGGATCCCGGGTTCACACTTCTGAGGTTCAAACCCTTACAAGCTGTGTCATCTTGGCCCAGTTGCCAAATGCCTTTGCCCATGGGATGATCCCTCTCACTATGAATAACATCGATAAATGGCAGCCACAGGAGAAATAACCAAGTTCTCAGGGTGGTGCTTGAGGGACCCATGGGATGCTGGGGATCGAACCTGGGTTGACTGCATGCAAGGAAGACGCCCTCCCTGCTGTACTATCACTCCGTCCCCATTGATTTGTTTTTCGTCTTGCCCACCCCTACCCCGTCACTCCCCGGGTTAGATTCAGCTGACAGGAATGTCGGAGGAGAAAGACTGTCCATTCATCAGGTAGAAGCAGTGAGGGATGGGTGGGCTGAGTGGAACAAGTGTCCTCCAGATGCAGCCTTTGGCAGCAAGGACCTTCTGAGCTGACTTAGTTTACCAGGCAGTATGCTCTGTTTTGCTCTTGCTCCGGGGCTGCAGATTTGTAACACATGAAGATGAAGCTGGGGCCTGAGTGACGGCACAGTAGGTAGGGGGTCGCCATGCACACAGGCACCCCAAATGACTCCCTGAGTCTGCCAGGAGCGATCCCTGAGCACAGAGCCAGGTATGAGCCCCGAGCACTGCATTGTGGTCCCCAGAAGGCCTCAGGGAGGGCAGGATCTCTCGCGTGCACATGCTGGGGGCCCCCAGCACCTGTGGCTGCAGCTCACCTTCCCCGCCCTCAGGAGGCGCGTCTGGACACCAACTCTCGCCAGCGATGCTGCCTATTTTTAAGCGTGAACGTGAGGCAGATGACCCGCTGCCAAGCCACCGCGAGGGAAATTCACAGTGGGAAAGACAGCCCCGAGCACAGCCGCGTCTCGGCTGGAGAAGCTGAGATCTAGGCAGCGCCCGGGTGCGAAGTGGGGGGGTCTATAAAAAGAGATGGTGGCATTTCAGAGGCCGGGAGAAGATGGCTCTGGTGGCTTGAACGCTGATGGCTTCCCAGCCCGATGATGGTCGAGGGCTCGGTGGCCCGTCCCCAGCACCTGTTCCCAGAGGCAGCCCAGGTCAGGTCCAGCCGGAGGGTCCCTTGCTGATGTGAGCGGAGGCGAGAACAGTGACGCCGTCGGGTGGGGTGAGCTGAGGAGACGCGGCAGCAGACGGCGAGCATCTGTGGAGCATCTTCCACCACCCGCCCACCCGCCGCCTCGGATGCAACCGCCAAGAAAGGGTGGAGGCGCGGCCCCTGTGTATTCTGAGAAGCTTCCAGGCGGTTCTCGTCAAAAACCAGCACCCTCACCCCCCCATCACTCCCCTTCCCAGCTGAGAGAGAAAGAGAGAGAGAGAGAGGGAGAGGGGGAGAGAGAGAGAGAGAGAGAGAGAGGACACCATATGGGGAAACCAGTGCTGACCCACAGACCACATGGAGAAGGGAGTGAGGACACAGGTGGACATGGTGGGAAGGGCAGGTCCGAAAGGTCCAGGCCTGTGCTGATGTCAAAGCACACGCTCCCACAGAACACGGGAAACACGAAGAAGAGTCTCCACATAAAGGGAACACACGCTCTCATCAGAACACACCAAATACACAGAACAGAGTCTCTGATACGGAAATGTGTCTCTGAGCCCAGAGATGGCAGAGGCTGGGCTTCTGCACCCCGGGAGGCAGTGGGGAGACACCTGGGCCCAGCTCCAAGGATGTGGACGAGGGCCAGGAGGCCAGTGAAAGCACAGTGGGGGGAACCAGGAACGCTCCCAGTAGGGAGGCGGGACTCTGAGGCCCAGCAGGGGTGGAGGGCAAGAGAGGGTCCCCCAGAGACGCTTCCACAAGGGCCCCAGCATCATCCCCTGTGGCGTAGCCCCCCTGTGGTGTGGCCCTCTCTGGCATAATCTCCCTCCAATGTGGCCCCCTATGGTGTGACCCTTCCGCTGTGACCTCCTCTATCAGGGACTAAGCTCAGAGAGATAAAGGGGATGGACGGGTGGGATGGGCAATTCCTGGCCATTCAACGCAGAGTCCTGGCACCCACAGGCTCCCGTGAGACTTCATATTTGCTCCAGCCCCGGGAGTCTCTCCCCCAGAGAAAGCCCTTCGTAAAGACTTTGTCCGGGTGCACCGAGGCCTCAGATGTGTCCAAGGCTAGCCCGCGTGGATTAAGGGAATCGTCACCTGG
Source organism: Sorex fumeus (assembly GCF_029834395.1). Lineage (NCBI taxonomy): Eukaryota > Metazoa > Chordata > Mammalia > Eulipotyphla > Soricidae > Sorex > Sorex fumeus. The sequence goes on along the minus strand of NW_026606098.1, from coordinate 4,416,124 downwards.
CCAGAGGATATTTTTCTCCTGATGGTCGCTGGACATGCGCAGTCAATACTGCATGAGGCCAGTTGCTCTGTATGGCTAGGAGTCCCCGACCCGTACTTTCCCGCACTGCCCTGCCGGACCCTGGGCACAGCCACGCCAGCCCTTTCTCAGGCTGAGGGGGGACCGTCAGGGATCACGGGCTAAGGCCGCTCAGCAAACAAATGCAGACAACAGCAAACAAATGCTGTTCCCCTCATTGTAAGGGCTTTACAACCTGAGGCGCTGGGCTGACTTGAAGGAAAGGCAGTGGCACCCCCACAAGTGGAAGCCCACGCACTGGGAACCAGCTGAGAAACAGCCCCAAGCTGGGGATGGGATGGGACCCGGGACACCAGAGCCCCACTCGTCATCGCCAGGGACTGCAGCGCCTGCCCGAGAGCTCACACCCAGGGAAGCGCAACCACACGCCCCTGCAACACTTTCTGAGAGAAGTGCCTCGGAGAAGCTCATCGGAGAAGCTCATCGAGGGAGAGACAATTGAGAAAGAATACCAAGGAATTTTCAATGAAAAGAGGAAAAGGAAAGTAGTATGGAAGTTTCATCACTCCCACAAGGAAATAAGCAAAGATCTCCAAACTACTGCTGGCACTTGACCGATAATTTCAAATTTGTGAAAAAAAAAAAATGGATTTCTTGTTGAATAGAGGACGGATGAGTGACCATCCTGGAGAAAAGACTGCACACATATAAGGGAGTTCAAATGAAAGTCATTGAATAAATCACAGAAGAATTTTAGTGAGCAAGGCTATTTAAGAATTGACATGAGGGCCGCAGTGATAATATAGCGGGGAGGGCGTCTGCCTTGCACCTGGTCAAACTGGGTTCAATCCCCAGCACCCCATGTAGTTTCCCCCAAGTACCACCAGGAGTAATTCCTGAGTGCAGAGCTAGGGCTAACCCCTGAGCATCACTGGGTGTGACCCAAAATGCAAAATAAATAAATAAATAAATATTTTTTTAAAAAAGCATTGACACAAAAGAAACTCAGACCAAAAAAAGTGGATATATTTACACACATAGAAACAAACAGTTTGTCCTTATTTTGGGGACATCCAGTGGTACCCAGGGCTTGATCCTGGCTCTATGACAGGAGTGGCCCCTGGCAGGGCTCAGGGGACAACCCGAGGTGCCAGGGATGGAGCCAGACCCAGTGGCATGCCAGGGGATGCCCTCGCTCACCTGCTCTATGGTCTCTCTGGCCCGGAAACAAACATCATGACAGCAAAACTGAGCATCAGCAAAGTTTAAGGGTAATTTGGAACCGATGACTAGATGACCCCCCTCCAGAGAAGGGGGAAAGAGCTAACTCAGGGGGCTCCTAGGCGGCCAGGCGGAAAACTGAGATCCAGTCCCACCCACCTGGGGACAGTTGCGTGGAGAGGAGACGCGATGCCCCTGGTCCAGGGAGTGAAGCCGGAAAGGGAGACTGACGCTGAGCTGTGACTCCCACGCCTGTCACTCCCCGTCACCCGGTCACGCTCCCAGATGTGGCAACAGGGTGCAGGTAAGCCGCCCGAGGCAGGGCTGGCAGAGGGACATGGGCTCATTGGGCATGCAAGAGCAGGGTGCTGGGGGCTGTGAGGCATAGAGGCTCGACTCTCAGTGTGCCTGCCTGCGTGGCCAGGGGTGGGGAAAAGGGGTCACACAGTGCTGCTGGCGAGAGCATCTGGAAGCCACCTCACGCGGGCAGCAAGACCTGCTCAACAGGCCGGACTCCCTCAGGGGACACGGCGCCCGTGGACAGGCCTGTGGGGGACACGCACACCGCGGGGCCTCCGACACAGTCTTGAGGGTCCCGGCGTGACCCCCGCCATCTCACCCTGTTGTCACACTCAGCAGCGTTTGTGCCACAGGATAAGTCATCAACGGACGCACTTTTGCAGACAGAGTCCCACTGTCCAGTGACAGACACTGTCCTCATCAGGCTTCCTCTGCGGGAAGGGGACTCGAGTTTACCCTTGAGGAATGAGGAGGAGGAGGAAGACCCTGCCAGGGAACATTAAGCTTTAAAAAAGTGACTTACAAAGACCAACGGAGCTCAGAGCAAGGCACGCTACAAGGGATTTATGACTGGAAGCCATGGCCAAGTAAACGGATATACTCAGAAAAGTGTCCCGAGGGAACAAGGGAGTAAGGGGGAGTGTGGGTTGGGCGTTTGCCTGGGAATCTCTGGGCCACCAGGGGCTCTCCTGGGAGTCCAGAGGACAGCGGAGGGGACGGTGTGGACGAGGAAGGTCCCAGGGAGAGGGATGAGAAAGCCTAGCATATGTCACTGGAGACTCAGAGACAGAGAGGAAAGGAAAGTGAAAAGACTGTGGAATAACGACCCGTGGACACCAGGAGCCCTGAGCTACACCAGGTCCCCACGAACACAGAGTGTTGAGAGCAAGTGACGTTTCCAGGACGCCCCGAGAGAAGGCGGAGTTTCTCCTAATAGTTGGAGCAGGCTGGGGGCTCGGTGTCAGAGGGCAAGGTGGCCAGAGAACATGAATCAGTCTTCAAACTCCAAGGGGTGAGGTCGGCCAAGTGTTCCCGCAGGGCACGATTGGGGGAAGCAATGGAGCCGCCTCCAGAGCTGTGTAGGCATGTTCTGCCACTGCTCTCTTCTGCCTGGACCTCTGCCTGGACCCGCAGCCTCATGATGCAATGGCACGTTCGGTGATCAATGTGATCACTAAACAGTTGGGCCATCCCGGGGGAAGGGACTGTGGGTTCTGTCCCGCTTCCGGGTGACAGGAGGTGGAGACCACAAGGCCAGTGCCCTAGTGTTCACCCTGGGGTAGGGAGTTACTGCCCTGCTCCTGGCAGAAGCAGCTCCCCCCGTCCCCCGCAGGAGACAGGCTGTTGAGGCAGTACACTCCTTCTTGCCTGCCCATCCGTCCACCTAGTCAGATTCTGTGGTCCACCAATCTTAGAGGGAAAATAACTTGTATCACTTGTCATCCTGTTGTTTCATCTATTTGCTCGAGTGGGAGCCAGTAACATCTGTATTCGTCTCCGCCCTGAGATTTCAACAGCCTCTCCTTACTCATCTTTCCCTACACTGCTGCACTGGGGACTCTTTCAGGGTCACGGGAATGAGACCCGTTAAATATACATTTTTTAAAATTTTTTAAAGAACTGGCAGAGGAACCCAGGTGTGCGGGACCCGGGGCTGAGATCTCCAAGCCTGTATGGTTTGGGACTGGACCTTTCAGTAGCTAGACATTTACACCCACCAACTGACGTGTAACCCAAACAACGGCCAGGATCCAGAGATGATCACACCAAGCTCCTGGGAGTGCACGGCCGCATTTGTGGCCACGCGATTTTTTAATTTATATTTATTTAATTTTTCAGGGTACCTTAAATATCCCACCCACACGGCAGAGCCTGGCAAGCTATCCGTGGTATATTCGATATGTCAAATCCAGCAAAAAAAAAAAAATGGATCTCATTCCCCTGACCCTGAATACGGCAGAGTCGAGAAGGATGTGGAAGGAGAGGCTGATAAAATCCCAAGGCAGAACTAGGCTGCCAAAAGGAAGAAAGACAAAAATGATTGTCTGTACTTTCAATGCATGTATGCTGGCATCTGATGCAGCCATCGAGGACCTGATGGTACAAGCGCGAAAGATCAAGTACGACATAATTGGTCTGACCGAAACGAGAAGACATCAATCACATCATGCTGTTTTCAACACTGGAGAAGAACTGTTCCTTGGAACATGTGACAAAAGAGGCATTGGTGGTGTCAGTATCCTTGTCAACATGAACTTAGCCATGAGCATTGATTCATTCGAATGCCTAACAACCCGAATCGGACGATTACACTTGAATAGATGTGGCTCACTGCCGGCAGTTTCTATCTTTGTTGTCTATGCACCAACATCCAATTATGGTGAAAGAGAAATTTAGAAGTTCTGCATGGAGCTGGAGAAGTCATAAAGACCACACCTTCTACAAGATCATTGTTGGTGATTTTAATGCCAAGATAGGACCAAGAAGATCAGCCGATGCACTCCACATCGGGACCCATGGCCTAGAATGGAACAAACAGGGTGACAGACTGTCTGAGTTCATCATGTCAACCAAGACCTTCCATGGTAACTCACAGTTCCAAAAGGCTGAATCTAAACGTTGGACATGGGAGTGTCCCGATGGACGATTCCACAATGAAATAGACCACATCATATTCAATCGGCAGTTTTGCCTAACCGATGTTGCTGTTGTCCCAAAATTCCAAACGGGATCGGACCACTGTCTCCTTCATGCAAAATTCTACCTCACAGAACGGGGAGAAAAGAATGCAAAGTTTAAGAAGAGAACTCCCAGAACAACCACCAACTGGGAGCTCTTTGGCTCTATTGTGGCAACATGGGAAGATGCCGTCATTGACAACATTGATGAGGAATACGATTGAATGATTCAGCACCTCCATGATTGTACGAGGAATGCCAAGAGAGAGATAACCACAAAAAATCGCCTTTCTTCAAACACTCTTGAACTTATTTGCCAACATGGCTTGGCACATGCCACAGGCAACCGCAAGTGAACGTTCAAGCTGGCAAAACAATGCAGAGAAGTGATCAAGGATGACCTCAAAGACAGGAGAGCAGTGCTGCGGGTAGATGCGGCAGAAGCCGGGAAAAGCATTCATAATGCCCGCCTGTCCTTCACCAACTACAAGACCAAAATGACTGCCCTCCAACATCCTGATGGATCTATCACATCTTCCATAAGGGCAATGGAAAAGATTATTCATGACTTCTACTCAGATCTCTTTAATAGCTATGTCCACTTGCCCACATACCAAATTCCGCAGGGTGGATATGTCGTTCCCAATGTTCTCCCTTACAAAATTCAACACGCCATCTTGTCGGTAAAGAAACAAAGAGCACCTGGCCCAGACAAGGTCAGACCTGAACACCTGAAGAACTTACCATCAGTACTCATCAATACACTGGCTCGGCTCTTCACACGCTACCTGTCTGAATGCAAGGTTCCATTCCAATGGAAAACCAGCAAGACTGTACTACTATACAAGAAGGGAGACATCCATGACATTGGCAACTATTGCCCAATCTGCCTATTGTCTGTCGTCTACAAACTGTTCACTTGAGTCATACTGAATAGGATTGACAGAACACTAGATGAAGGACAACCATGTGAACAAGCCGGGTTCCGAAAAGGATTCAGTACCATCGACCATATCCACACGATAACTAAGCTCACTGAGGTTTCTCAGGAGTTCAAGATGCTGCTCTGTCTAACGTTCATTGATTTAAAGAAGGCCTTTGATTCTGTTGAGACGGAAGCGGTCATAGAAGCCCTAGCCAATCAGGGTGTACAAACTCAATACATCAAGATCCTCCGTGAGCTCTATTACGAATTCACTACCAGGATCTCACCATTCTACAAAGAAGTAATCATCTATGTCAAGAGAGGGGTTCGGCAGAGTGATACCATTTCACCAAAACTCTTCAGTGCCACCCTTGAGAACATCATTCGATGACTAGAATGGGAAGGAATGGGAGTGAAGATAGATGGTCAGCAACTACACCACCTCCGCTTTGCTGATGACATCGTTCTAATAACACCAAACATCAGTCAAGCAGCACAAATGCTGACCGACTTTGACCGTGAGTGTGGAAAGGTCAAATTACAACTGAATCTCAAAAAGACAATGTTCATGAGAAACAGTCTTGTTCCTGATGCTCCATTCACTCTCAACGAAACCACCATGTCCGAATGCAACAGTTATATATACCTAGGTTGAGAAATCAACATGATGAATGACCTGGCACCTGAGTTACGCAGGAGGAAGAGAGTGGCTTGGAATGCCTTCAAGAGCGTTGAAGAAAGAACCTCCAGCTCCGAGCACATCTCTTCGATTCCATTGTTCTTCCTGCATTAACATATGCCTCAGAGACCTGGGCCCTACGCAAACAGGATGAGAACGCTATTCGGGTCTCTCAAAGATGAATCAAAAGAGCTATTCTTGGAGTATCACGCTTCACTCAAATGAGAGATAGAATCCGGAGTTCCAATCTCCGTCAATGCTCAAGAATCAGGGATGCTGTCTCATTTTCCAAGGCATCAAAAATCAGATGGCTGGACATGTAATGAGGTTTACAGATGACCGCTGGACAAGAGCAATTACTGACTGGATTCCACAGGACATCAAAAGATTGCATGGACACCCACCTACAAGATGGTCAGACTTCTTCGTCAAGACCCTGAATAATCGGTTTGAGGCTCTGCATGCTTCTAGAACGAGCAGATGCCATTGGGCTACACTAGCACGCAACAGGGATGAATGGAGATGTTACTGGTACCCGCTCGAGAAAATCCACGAATAACAGGGTATCAAGTGATCACGTGATTTTTTTTTTTACAGATACATATATAAAAAGCATGCAAGGCTCAACCTTTAGCAACATGTTAGTGATCTCTTATGGAAGGACTTAATGGCCCCTGGGTGAAATACAACAATCTTCACACTCTTTCCTCTAAGCATACACTTTCGTAGCATTTTCAGCGGTTTTTTCCATGACAAACAATATAAAATATATTATTTAAGTTCTGCTATGGGGAAAGTATTGGGGTTCCAGTTGGAAACACCCGAAATATGGTGGTGTGAAGGTGTCATGGTGGTGGGATTGGTGTTTGGGTATTAAACGTAACCAAATATTGTTAACTACCTTATAAAATTAAAAAAAAATATTCTGTGGCTCACACAGTCCTTTCCAGGTGAGTCTGACATAGCTCAGGGGAAGAAGCAGAAAGAAGCAGGAGAGCTCCATCCCTGCTCTGACCGATCTCTCTTCCATGCTCCCAGGGCAAGGAGAAAGGTTGTGTGATTGGGGCCGGGGAGAGAGTGCAGGGTGTCAGTGAGTTGGGTGCTTGCTTCGCACACAGCTGACCTGGGATTGATCCCCGGCACCCCATAGAGTCCCCCCCCAGCACCACCAGGAGTCATCCCTGAGCTTAGAGCCAGGAGGAGTAAGCCCTGAACACTGCTGGGTGTGACCCCAGCAACCCCCTCCTCCCCCCAAAAAAGGTATTATCTGCTGAGTGTCATGACTGCTTTCACAGAAAATCCAACGATCCTAATTATTTTTAAAATAAATCATAACGATGGCTGAAGGTCAATATGCAAAAATTATCACACGCCTATGAGGTAACTCACTCAAGGAGAGTTTGAGTTAGTCTCCTATAAGGGTCAGCCAGAGGGGCTGGAGTGATAGCACAGCAGGTAGCATAGTACACCTGGCATGCTGCTGACCCGGGTTCGATTCCCAGCATCCCATATGGTCCCCTTGAGCACAGCCAGGAGTGATTCCTGACTGCACGAGCCAGGAAGAACCCCTGTGCATCACCGGGTGTGATGCAAAAAGCAAAAATAAGTAAATAAATAAAAACAAAAAAACAAAGGATCAGCCAGAGTAGAGAGGTGGAGAAGTCTAGTATCACGGCAGACCTTTCTAGAGGAAACTGTGAAATGCTGCCCCAGGACAGGCAGCCCAAAGCCGGGAGATGTGGGCGGCCACGCTGACTCTGTTCCCAGTCAGTCACACCCCAGCAGTTGGGACCAAACCCCACCAGAGCTTCCTCAGGGCTCCTGGCAGGCTGAATAAAGGACAGAGTCGGCCGCCAGGGAGCACTCAAGAGGACTCAGGCTCCCACCCAACAGCGGGTTTTGCTAAACCCATTAACACTAACTCAGGTGCTGGCACAGGTATGATGCCAACGTGACAGAACAGAACCCAGAGCGGGCATGGAGGTGGAGTGGGCCTCAGCACGGGTGCTGGGTGGCCCAAATCCAGACAGAACTGAATGAGTGGGCGGCGTGGGGGGTGGGCAGGGAACAAGTCATCTAGTGGGAAGGAGGAACGGGGGAGAGAGACAGACAGACAGACAGACACAGACAGACAGACAGACAGACAGACAGACAGAGAGTCTGAGGCCAAAGTGTATTCAGGCTTCTCCAAGGGGGAAGGAAGCAAAGAATGATCCACAGAGTGAAAGTAAAAAACCTACAGTCACGCTGAGAAGTGAGCTCTCTCCCACTCTCTCCCTCCCTCATCCCCCCTTTCTCCTTCTCTCTCTCTCCCTCTGTCTCTCCGTCTCTCCCTCTCCCTCTCCCTCTCCCTCTCTCTCTCTCTCTTCCTGGCACCCCACCTCTCCCACTGACCTCAGTTCCTACAAAATTTGAACCACGTGGTCACGTGGTCAGTGAGTGATCCTGGACAAAGCCCCTGGCCCAGAGCCTCCAGCTCCATGGCTCCAGCATGCCTACACTGCAGGGTAGAGAGTGCGTGTATGTGAGCACATGCATGTATGTACGTGTGTGTGTCAGCATGTGTGAGTGTGTGTGCGTGTAAGCGTGAGTGTGTGTGTATGAATGTGTGAGTACATGTGTGAGAGTATGTGTGAGTGTGTGCATGCATGTGTGTGTATGTATGTATGTGTGAGAGTATGTGAGTGTGTGTGTGTAGATGAGTATGAGTGTGTGATTTTCTGTGTGAGTGTGTGTGAGTGTCAATCTGTGTGAGTGTGTGTGAGTGTGAATCTGTGTGAGTGTGTGTGAGTATGTGTGTGTGTGTGTGTGTGTGTGTGTGTGTGTGTATATGAGGGACTGGTCCGGGCCATGTGGAGGTCTGGAGCAGGAGAGTGCAGTGGACCCCAGGACCTGGGGACACTCTGGGGAAGGCAGGAGGGGTTTTGACCTGTGCGGCCAGCCCTGAAGACCAGGAGGAACTGCAGACTCGTTCTGCCAGGCTTCAGGATGCAGTCCCGCCTCAAGGGCCTGTCCCACAGCATGGGTGGGGGCTAAATGTTTCCATTGTGATTCAAAACATGTTATCAATGAAAAATAAACACTTGACAGAAGAAAAAGGGGCGGCAAGCCTCCCATTTATTCTGGGCCACGGGCCTGTCTGGGTCCTGATTGCAGCCCAAGGGATGTCATTACTTTAATAGCTGAGCACTTGTGGGACAGCCAGTGCCTCCGACCCCACACCTCGAGCAGCGCTGGGAAGAGAAGGCGCAGCAGCCTTGCAGGAGGGCAGCTGGGCTCGGCCGGCCAGGAAGGGCGAGTGTTCGGTTGCCATGGTAGCCCATCCAGCCATGGCTTTAGCAAGAGGACAGGGCTCGTGGGGACACTGCGTCAGTTCTGGGCTAAAAGAAGCCGACGGTGTTGGTGGGGAGGGGGGGGGGTTTCTGGTCAGGTACCCGGCAGGCAGCGGCACGTTTGCGAGTGAAAGCCAGCAGACAGGGCCCAGGCTAGGGAATTCCTGGAAAGGAGTGAAATCAAGATATGACCTACAGGGGCTGCTCGCCATCAGCCCTGAGGGCTCTAGTGCACCCTGAGATCTGGGCCTCTAGTGAGGAGAAGCTCCAGCAGGATCCAAAGGTCAAGGGCAGAATGTGGAGACCACACAGGGTTCAGAGCAGCTCCCCTGGCTGTGTGGGGCCTTCCTTTCACTTCATGGGTTGCCCTCGGCTCCTTCCCTCTGGGGAAGCCCATGTTCTCTCCTTCCCTCTGACCCCATCGTCTCCCCACCCCCTCCACCTCCTGCTCCCTCAGCAGAGATCTTTGACTTCACTATTCCGTTCCCTCTTGAGATGCTTGTCTGTGAGGGCAGATAAGGAACCATGGAGCATGGGTGGAGGGAGGACTGCCTTTCCTTTCCCTGCAAAGAGCAATCCCTGCTCCAGCCCCAGACCATGGCACCTGAGACACGATGCCAGAGACCACAATGCCTGAGACCACGGTGCCTGAGACCACAGAACCCGAGACCATGGCACCCGAGACCACAGTGCCTGAGACATGATGCCAGAGACCACGGCACCCGAGACCACACTACCCGAGACCGTGGTGTCTGAGAGTTACAGAGTCTGAGATCACTGCATCTGAGACCACGGTGCCTGAGAGTACAGCACCTTCAACCATGACCAGACGCTGAGATGAAAGCACCCAAGATGCCAATGCCCAAGACTACGGTGCCCCCAACCCTCGGTGCCTGAGACCGTGATGCCCATGGCCACAGCCCAAGTGGGGGCATCACATCCCACACGCCCTGCAGACCAAGTGGAGTTCGGGTGCAGTGTGACCCCTGCCCTGCGGGGCCACTCAGGGGCTCCTGCCCTGCAGGGCTGCTGGTGCCAGGGCAGAGCTCATCAATCCTGATGCTGCTGCACTTCCTGCAGAGACAGGCCAGGTGGGAGGGGGTGGCCTTCGACCTTAGATGATGTGTCCTGTGTTCCCACTCAGAACTAAGACCTGCTCTTCCCTCCCACACAGGGCAGTGGGGCCAGAGACTCTGTGCCGGGTCCTTGGTCCTGGCTCTCAACTTCCCAGGTGCTTCGTGATCACAGAGGCCCCGCAGTGCTGCTGGACCCACGGCCCCTTACAGTGCCGCTTCCCCCTCAGACCCCTGGACCCACTGCCCCTTACATGCGCCCCCCCCCCCGGCCCCTTGCAGTGCCGCCCCTCTGTGTCCCTCCTGGCCGCAGCTGCACGGTGTCTTCCCAGCCTGTGTGGTGCCAGCACAGCCCTGAGGCTTCATTCTGCCTGTGGGTCACACACGGGGGTGCTCGGGGCTGAGTGCAGAGTCCCTGGCTCTGTGCTCGGGGAGCTTTGGGGTGCCAGGGGTCAGACCTGGGTTGGCTGCATGCAAGGCAAGTACCTGCCCTGCTCTATAAGACCCATCTTCCCCAATAGAGAAACCCAGCCTTTCCCCAGGTGCTGGAAAGCTGTGGGCAGCTGTGATCCTCTGAGCCACTACCCCAAGCCCCCCACCCCCTTTCATTCTCTCTCCCTCCCTCTCTCTGTCCCTCCTTCTCTGTCCCTCTTCCTCTCCCTCTCTCCCCCTCTCTCTTTCGGTCTCCCTCTCTCTCTCACTCTCTCCTCATCTCAGCAATGAATCTCATATCCCTTTCCTGGTTCGCACAAAGGTGCTGCCTGTCCTCTTGAACCCGGTGCCCTGGGACAGTCTGTCTGCAGCAAACTCTGACATCCGCAGACAGGTCTGTGTCCAAGCGACAGCGCCCTGCTTAGCTCCCCCGGGGTCTCTGCAGATCTGTGGAGTGGACTGGGGTCACCATCGGCACGGGAGGAACTCCACAAGGGAGACATTTCCTGGACGGGTTCGTTTCTCTTTAGCTGACCCCCCCCCCCCCCCCCACCACCAAGCCCTGTGATTCATGCCCAAGGTGCAGGGAGTGTTTTGGAGCAGGTGTGGAATGCTGGGAGCTGAGGGTGATAGTGCTACATACATACGTGCACTTATCTCTGTTCTGTTTGTATTTGGGAGGTTCTGGGCCAAACCCAGTAGTGCTCAGGGGCTGCTCCTGGCTCTGTGCCCAGAGCAGTGCCCAGGGGGCCTTGTGGCACCCAGGGTCAAGCCTGGGGTGCAAACTTGCGTGCAAGCCACGCCTCCCACCTCTCCTCACTATCTCCGTGGTGCTGCAGTGACTGACATTGGGGAGTGTTTCCCGGGCCAAGCCCTGATGCCAGCATTCATGGGCTGTCCCCGCAGCCCCGCTCGGAGCAATGTAGCTCTGCAGAGATGACGCACAGTGGGACGGGCACTGGCAAAGACCCTGTCTGTCTGGAGCCGAGAGGACGCCGGACACTCTCAGCAGCCCCGCCCGAGCGGCCCCCTTACCTGCGCAGGGACTGGAGGCAAAGCCCACCCGCTTCCGCGCTCGGTCGAAGACCACGTAGAAGCCTTCCATGACGGTGGCCCCGATCACCAGCGCGTTGCTGGACGGGGAGATGCCGAAGCGGTAGCACTCGTAGCTCAGGCTGGCCACCACCATGGGCTGGATATAAAGCTGCGGGCACACAAGAGGCAGAGTCAGACCCGGCCCAGGGCTGCGCCTCCCGCCGACAAGGGAGCACCAGGCAGGGCTGATCTGTCCCTGTGGGCATGAGCCCTACTGGGCAGGACGGATGCCCGGGGAAGGAGACTGTCTGCTATCGTCCATCCACCCCACAGCCCTTCATTGGATACTCAGTATGGTCCATGTTGGTTGGGGCGAGAGCACAGAGGCGAAGGCTCTTGTGATACATGCGGCCAAGCCTGATTGGACCCTCTCCCAGGAACGCATATGTCACCTGAGCACAGAGTCAGTGTGAGCCTCAAGCACTGAGTTGGGAGTGAATCTTGAGCACAGAGCCAAGAGTAAGCCCTGAGCCCTGAGTCAGGAGTGAGCCCTGAGCACAGAGCCGGGAGGGATGGTGGGGCTTGAAATCCACACCCCCACCAGAAAGAACAATCCGGTTTAGATGTTGTCCTCTGACTGGGCACACAAACCTCTGGGTCCCTGCTCTGTGGGGGTGAACTATTTCTGAAGAAGGTGCCCTTGGAATAGGAACCTCGCCCTGTGTGGGGGGTGCGTGAGTGGAGCTGGGTTCCGTCCCCCACACTCCATCTTGGCTTCTGAACCTCACCAGGACTGGCCCCTGAGCACAGCTGGGTGTGGCCCCAAAACAAAAGGACAAAATAAAAGGGGGCGTCTGATGAGTCCCATCTGCTGCTGATGCCCACTCGAAATGCCCCGTGAGCCTTTGTCCTCACTGCTGCTTCGTGGCCACCCGTGTCCACACTGGGATGTTTCCCGGCCCACGCGGTGACCTCACTGCAGGGCTCCAGTGCCTGGCTCTCCCCTGTCAGGGGGATGCAGGAAAGCGCCCCCATCCTCAGGACCACCCAACCTTGCCCCATGCCCTCTTAGTTCATGTCTTCACTGACGCTACCACGGCCTCTCCACGCAATGGGCAGAGGTGGGGCTGGGCATTCCTGCCCGTCCTGCAGCTGCCCGCGTGGTTCCAGTCCGGCCACCTTAGCCATTGTCCCTGGGACCGTGGGGTCAGGTGAGCACTGCCTGCATCAACGGCCCCCGAAGCACATCTCGAAGGGCAGGAGGGGTCCTGGGGGGGTGTGGAGGACAGAGTCAGTGTGGGGCAGCGGGAGGGACCAGTGCGGGGGGCTTCTCTGGGCAGGGGCAGGAGGAGCTGTTCACCCTGGGAGGACATGGCCAGGCTGACCTGGGGGTGAGGCGAGGCCAGAAGGGCTGCAGGGGAAGCCCAGGCCAGCGGCTCTGCAGCCCAGAGTCTGAACTTAGACTCACTGGGCAGCGACAGTGCTCTGGAGTCTGTTTCCCTGGCTGCACACACAGAGGCAGGAAGCGGGAAGATGGAGGGTCCTGGGGTAACTGAAGATCAAACAGAGATGAGACAAAAGCAAAGGGGGCGGGAGGAGGTGCCGCCTGTGAGAAGGGGAAGGTCTGGCAGGCTGGAGCATAGAGGGGCCGAGAGGAGGGAGCGGACTCAGGATGCTGCCCAAACACACGAAGGTTCTGCAGGAGACACACACACTACTCACACTCACACACACACACACACACACAGACTCAGACACGCACTCACAGGGATACACATTCTCACATAGGCACACACAGACAAGCAGATATACACACAGGTACAACACTCTTGTACACATACACACAGACACATACCCACACACTCACACACAGACACACGCATAGACACAGTCTCATACACGTGTGTACACACATATACACATACTCATGTATGCACACACAGAGACTCACCCACACACTCACACATAGACACATGCATAGATACATACAAAAGTCTCATACACATGTGTACACACATATACACACTCATAGATGCACACACAGACTCATACTCACACACTCACACATAGACACACATATACACATGTAAACTTTTATACACATACACACACTCTTATTCACACACATACGTGTTCTCACACATACATATATAACACACATTACTCATACAGACACACACCTACTTACATCCATTCACATATACATACACACACTCGGACTCACATATATTCACACACACTCTGTCACTGTCACTGTCCTCCCGTTGTTCATTGATTTGCTTGAGCGGGCCCAGTAATGTCTCCATTGTGAGACTTGTTGTTACTGCTTTTGGCATATCGAATACGTCACGGATAGCTTGCCAGGCTTTGCCGTGAGGCCTAGATACTCTTGGTAGCTTGCCGGGCTCCCTGAGAGGGGCAGAGGAATTGAACCTGGGTGGGCCGCGTGCAAGGCAAACACCCTACCCACTGTGCTATCACACTCACAAAATACACACTCACAAAAACATACACATACACTCACACTGCATACACACACACACACACACATTCTCCGTACCATAATACAAAGCATATAAGTACATGTACATACTTACATATATGAACTCACTCTTGTTCACAATACCACACAAGCACACAAACATGATTAAAGACATGCATACTCACACACACACACACAAACGCATGAAGGTCAGCTGAGGGGCAGCAGAGTGGGGAGCCCCTGGCCCAAGCCGCGAGGGCAGGACCCACCTGCAGGTGATCCCTGAGTGCGACGCCCGAGTCAGGCCAGAGCACTTCTGGGGGAGTAATGAAAATGACAGAATCAAATGGAAGAGAGAAAGGGTCAAGGAGGAGCATGGAGAACATTCTGGATGCTCTCGGGCTGCTTCTTGGAGGGCTGGAGCGAGGGAAGGAGCAGACGGGGAAAGAACCGTGACTCTGGTGGACAGACTCCCACACCAGGGGTCTAGGGGAGGCGGGAAGAGTGACCCGGGAGAGAGGGGTGGGGGTCTCCCAAGGGCTGGGGTCTCTACAGGAAGTTGGCGGGACACACCTGGACCAGGAGTGTCCTCCTGTCTCTACTCTTCCTGGAACCCACAAAGTGATAAGCCCGGGAGGGGATGGCAGATGGGGCCCAACCCCGACCGCCCTGGGCCTGGTGTGGACACTCCGTGCAGGACACAGAGGCTGACTGGGCCCCGCGGCTTCCCTCTGCCATGGTGACCCAGAGCCTTGTGGGATGGGGGTCTCCCCGAGAGCCCCCGAAAGTTCCATGCCTGGCACGGCGGGAGCCCCAGCCCTTCCCGAAGGCCGCTCTCGGTGACAGTCCCAGGGCTGGTGGCCGCGCGCCCAGCATGGTGGGGGGGGGGGGGCGTCAGGGCTCCAGCCGGGTCTCGGGGCCTGTGGCAGTAGCGCACCTGAGGCAGGATGGTGAGGCGGAAGGAGGTGCTGGCGTTCTCGCCCCGCAGGTAGATGGAGATCTTGGGGAAGTAGGACCACGGGCTCTCTGCGTTGGTCCAGCAGGCCAGCTGGGATCCCAGCCAGAAGCCGTCGGAAAATTCTGGAATCTGCACGGGAGCGGATCACGGAGCAAACGTCACTGGCCTGGCTGCAGCCTCAGAGATGCCCGCAGGGACAGACACAGCTGACCATGTTGGATGGGCATCTGCATTAAGGATCCGCCTAAATCACCCCAAAGGCTTCCGTCTGTGCTCTGGCATCAGCCATACCTGCAGGTGAGGACACCTGAGCACAGAGACAGTGGGGCTTGCCCAGGGCTACACAGCAAGGCGTGCCCTTCGGAAGACCCTATGATAGGCGTCCAGATCCCCCAGGCCCGGTGAGTTTGCCCTGGGGAGAGCCCTGGGTGTGCTTTGCATCCTTCTTCACGCCCCCCCTTCTGCTTCCCACATCGGCATATGCTTTCTCCTTCAGGAAGTCCTCCATGACTACATCTTCCTCTGAGAGGTGAGTATCCCACTGTGCCTCTTTCCTCCTTGACCCTCTCTCTGGAGCAGTTAACAGGCAGTGTTATTGGTGTGAGAGGTCAACTCCTGTTTCCTCTCCTCCCTGGTACCAGGAAAGAGTTTTGGCAAAAACAAAGGGCTGAGAGCTTCTCACGGGGATGGGAGGACGGACGATGTCACCAGCACCCGGAGTCAGCCGGGGACATGGTGGTGGGGGGATATGTGGTCTGGGCGGGGCAGGGAGTGGACATGAGAACTGGCTGGGCTGGAGGGGAGCGGGGGTGCTCGGGGAGGGGGTCTGTGTCAGGGCCATGCCGTGGAAGATCACTAAGGCCTGGGGGGATGCTGAAGGTGGTGGGCCCCGGGGTAGGCAGCTGGGATGTGGGGTTGGGTGTCAGAGGCAAGGGTGGATGTCAGGACCTGCCCAGGGGTGAGGTGGTGAGGAAGACTCCCAGAAAGGGGTGGGGGAGGCGGGGAGGAGTGAGGGGTACGAGGATGAGGCACAGGGCCTCCTGACTGCCACTTGGTGGACGGCTCTCCCCACCCCGCCGGGGGCAGACAGAGAAGCTAGGGTCTGCCTCCACCCATCCCAGGCATGGAGCGGCTTCTGCTTCCTCTTGGGGGTCTTGCTTTTGGGGGCTACACATGATTTCCAGGCTCTGTGCTCTGGGGTTTGCCCCTGCAGTGCTCGAGGGAAACCAAGTCGGTCTCTAAAACCAGTGTCCTGCATTTTTTTTTCTTTTTGGGTCACACCCAGCAATGTTCAGGGGTTACTCCTGGCTTTGCACTCAGGAATTACTCCTGGCAGTGTTCAGGGGACCATATGGGATGTTGGGGATCGAACCTGGGTCGGCCACGTGCAAGGCAAACGCCCTACCTGCTGTGCTATTGCTCCAGCCCCAGTGTTCCGCATTTTTACAAAAGTTAAGTCTCTCGGCAGTGGAGTCCCGGGAAGACTCCTGTGCTGGGGGAGGGGCTGCCCTTCCCCATCCCGGGAGGGGGCTAAGGCTTGGGCCACCCCAGGGCTCAGCACACACTCCCTCCATGGAGGTACACGCTCCACGTGGCAGAGGAGCACCCGTCCCTGCGCTGGGCCAGCTCCAGCCCACTGCCCGGTGGACACCCCAAAGCAGGAGGCATTGGAGGGCAGGGTGGGCACAGCGCCCCTAGTGGGCTCCTGTCAATACAAAGATCAGGCAGGGGTCAGGTGGCCCAAGGGGTAGGGCACAAGCCCGCAAGGCCCTGAGTTTACTCCCTGGCTGCACCCACAGCACAGGGGCCCCACAGCTATGTAGCCTGGCTCAGAACCGAGAAGGGGGCCTGGGAGGCGCTGCTCAAAGGAGACCAAAGAGCAAGCATGGTGGCCTCTCAGTGCCTGTACTGCAGACCAGGATGCCCCGAAGGAGAGAGTAAGAAGGAAGGTGCCAGGGCTGGAGTGATAGCACCGCAAGCAGGGCGTTTGCTTTGCACGCGGCAGACCCGGGTTCGATTTCCAGCATCCCATATGGTCCTCCGAGCACCGCCAGGAGTGATTCCTGAGTGCATGAACCAGGAGTAACCCCTGTGCACCGCCAGTGTGACCCAAAAAGCAAAAAAAAAAAAAAAAAAAGAAGAAAGGTGCCTGCCACGGAGCTGCCACAGAGGCAGGGTCTGGTGGGGGGCGGGGTGGAGGGGGGAGATACTGGGGACATTGGTGATGGAGAATGTGCACAGGTGGAGGGATGGGTGTTCAATCACTGCACGACTGAAACTCAATCATGAAAGCTTTGTAACTGGATCTCACGGTGATTCAATAAAAATAAATAAATAAATAAATAAATAAAAAGGGACCGTGGGCAGACGTGCCTTGCAGATGAGAAAGAAGAAGGTTCAGGCAGCTGGCAGTCCGGCGCCCCTCCCTCTTTCCCTTTCTCCCTCCCAGTCCGCCGAAACCCCCTTCCCAGCCTCCTCCCGTGGGTGCTGAAGTCAGAGCTTAATTTTAGAGGAGTCGCGGCTGGCGTCACCCTGCCTCGTGGCTTTCTGTCCCGGTGACTTCATGGGTGTCAGTGACAGTTCCGCAGGGGCCTGCGCTGGGGGGTGGGGGATGGGGGCACACATGCCTCTAGCGACACAGCGCCCACAGCCTGGAACATTCTGGGTCTCTGGGTTCTGCCGCTGCCTTTTCTGTGACAGAAGCACAGGGTGGTAGCCTGCAGCTCAGGCCCAGGCACCCTCCGGGGTCTCTGCTGTCCTGCCACAGCCCTCCCGGGCCTCTGGCCTGCAGATTCAGCCAAGAGCAGTGGCCGCTGCTCTGTACCCATCGTCTTTGTTCCCGCCACTCTCCCCCCCAGCTCCCTGTGAGTTTGGGGGCTCTGACGCAGAGCCTGTTCCCTGCCCGGCGACAAAGCCAGCTTCACCTTTGCCGGGAATCCCGGCAGGAATCGGCCATGCACGCAGTGGCCACGCATTCTGCAGGAAAGGGTGCGTTTGTGGGCTCCTGGCCTGGGGCTTCGTGACAGCCTCCCTGGAAGCCAGGTGGACCGGCTGAGACAGGAGCTCTGACCTGCTGAGGGCCCTGCCACGCACTGTCTCCCAGCCCGCCAACACAAGGGCACAAATCCTCACTCCAGCATTCAGTGCACGGTGGCGGCAGGAACCAAGGCTAATTCCACCCAAACCGGCCCACAAGACCTGCTGACTGGGGCACTGCTTTAGGCCCGGACGTGGGTCCCCCAGGAATCGGGCCACCGGGGGTCCACGACAGGGCCGAGAAACCACAATGACTGGCCCGTGGCCCCGTGTCTCCTGGAATCAGGCAGTGACTTCCAGGAGAATTAAGCCCAGCACTGTGTGGACGAGAGGCCACAGAAGGAAGGGCTCCATGCACGTGTTGCTGTCCTAGCCGCCCACACCCTGACTGCTGTTTACCTTCAAGGACACTGGTTCTGCGGCTCTGCCACGTGGCAGGGTTTTAATCTCCGGGAGAGGAAAACAGCTGCAGCCATGCCCAGGAGGGCCTGGGGCTGCTGACAGCACACACATCAGACCCTGACTGGCCATGCTGTCCCCTGCCCACTGCGGTGCCCATGCCAGGCCGCAGCCCCGCCCACTCACCAGGGATGTGCGTGCCACAGCCTCCACCACGGCGTCAAACACTTTCTGGGGCAGCCGCAGCAGTGTGGTCCCACTGTCCACGATGGCCTTGTCCGCATTGTACTGCAACAGGTGGGATGAGCACAGGACAGGGAACATGCCCGGGACCCCACTCGCCGCCCTCCAGAGCTCCCCATGTGGGCGGGCACCCTGCCACGGAGCCCACAGGGGAAGCGCCTTCTCCCACGATGGGGAGCGGGAGAGAATGGGCTGTGGGCCTCTGTGCACGCGTGAGAGGGCCTGGAGACACACACCACACACACACGTACCATATACACATGTGCACTCACTTCCCACACACCATACACACAGCTCGCAGTATGCCACATCATGCACACACGTACCACATACACACATGCATACGTGTACCACATAGCACACATTATACCACACACACGCACACACATGTATACACCATACACATATGCATACATATACCACACAGCACACATTATATCACACACATGCACACATGTACCATATACACATGTGCACACTTATACACAACACACAGCACACATTATACTTTCCACACACACCATACCTATGCACGCACATATACCACACTTACATGCACAAATATATCATACGCTACACACAGTACACATTCCAAACACACATACCACATACACACACCATACACTTGCACACACCACATATATACATGCACACATATCACATGTACACACTCCAAACACACATCACGCACACCTACCTACATCAAATGCACATCGCATGCATATATGCACACATTCCCACATATATGACAGATGTAACACACCAAGCACATATATATATATACACTCACACCAAGCATACAGCTCATATGTATGTCCTAATATCAGCATATACACTTTATATAGACATCACATGCACTAGAGCACACAAACGCCAAACACACGTATACACATATGTTCCTGCATTTGCTATATACACACATTTACCACACACATGCCACATACATGAATCCCCACAATGCACCACACACATATGACAGTGTCTGTGATATGTAGACATATCATATACAGTAACGTCTCCATTGGAGACTTTGTTGTTACTGTGTTTGGCATATCGAATACATCACGGGTGGCTTACCAGGCTCTGCCATGCAGGCGAGATACTCTCGGTAGCTTGCCGGGCTCTCTGAGAGGGGCGGAGGAATCGAACTCGGGTCGGCCATGTTGGCTGGGTGCAAGGCAAACGCCCTACCCGCTGTGCTATCGCTCCAGCCCTACCACACCATACTGCACAACACACATACATACCACACCATACATGGCACATCTACCCAAATACATACACATACCACCTGCACACATGTATACCACATGCAGGCACAGCACACGCAGGCACAGCACACACAGACATGCCACAAACACACTAAACTCACATGCACAGCATACACATAAACGGGGCACAGCACTCAAGTCCATACATGCACCCACACCACATACATCACACATCTCAGCACATCTCAAACTGCGCTGTACACACACCCCAAACTGCTAATGTACGCACACGTTAGCGCACACTTGCCCTGCGCCATCTGTGATTTTTCTGAGACCCACCGCTGGATTCACTGGGGCCCCTAAGAGCCTCAGCGAGCCCTGCTGAATGGGCATCGGGAACTGCGGTCTGCGTGTGGTGAACTGGGCCATGCAGGGTGCGGGGGGAGCGTGTGGCGTGCGTGGGACAGTGGGACGCAGGCGTGCTTGGCAGTCCTCCAGGAGAGGCAGAAAAGGGCCTGAGGGCAGCGCGGGCCTGAGAGGACAGGGTGGCAGGCTCCAGAACCTCCTGGAGTCTGTGTTCTGGGGAAGCGTATGCGGGACCAAGGGTGGAGCTGGGAATGGGGCAGGGCTGCAGTTGGCTGATTTCTTGTCTCTTGCCGGTAAGAGCTGCCAGCTTCAGATGCTCACACGAGGTTGTGCCTCAGAGTCCGGGATGGGGCAGCCTCCAGAGACATCCCCCCACCCCCACCACCACACGAACCCCTCCTGGAAGCCCAGTGGCTGGCAGGAAGTGAAGAGTTTTGGGCGAGGGAGTCTAAGGCCATATGAAAGGGACCGTATTACTGTAAGGAACCTCTGATCTGCGCCTAGATGAGCCCTCGGGGATTCGCCCTAGCCCCCTGCACCCCGCGTGCTTTACCTCCCTGCAGTCCAGGTGAAGGCTCTGGTCTCCGACCTCCAGCTTCAGGATCTCTATCTGGTAGTACCACTCCTCCTTAATCGGGGTGTACCAGATGTCTCCTGTGTACAGGCTGGGCTCGATCCCACCCAGGACCTGGGGAGGGAATTATTTGTAGGGGTAAGAGCAGAAACCTACAGCATCTCAGCAAGCCACGCAGCAAGGCACGGCCTCAACGGGAGCTTCCCCACCCTCCTCCCTCCCCCCTCCCCCGGCCTCTCCCCTGCTCTTGAGATGGGACAGAGGCCGTTCTCCAAAGATCAAACTGTAGGACGTTCCCCTCTCTGCAAGACACCCCCGCGGGTTTCTTAGGGGAACACGGAACATACAACTCAAAGGCAGCTCTGCAATATCGAGAGCTTGCCCCTAAAGAAATGCAGTAAAGTAGCAGGTTGCACAGAAGGAGAATCACTGAGTCCCGCAAGCAAGAGCGGACGCTTCCTGCGCCCAGATCTTTCTGGAAAGCAGGACAAAGACTATTCCCAATTTCCCAATTCGAATTGGTATTCAAGACCATGTGAGTATTCCTTCAAACCCTCGACTGCCCTGCCTGGGAGAAACGGAAATCAGAGACGGGGGTGGGCGAAATCCAGGCTGCGGATTCTTCCTGCCTCTCCACCCCCTGACACCCCCCTCCCCTTACCCCCAGACCCTGCAGAGCTCTCTGGAAGCCCCAGTGGAGTCTGGGAAGTGGTGAACGGGCAGTGACTTCCTGCCTCCTGGGTGACCCACCCCAGACGGCCCTGGTGGCCTCCCTCCGTGCTCCCCCGGGGCCCCACGCGAGAAGGGCCCACCCACCTGCGACCTCGCCCCTTTATGACTAAAAGATACCCACAAGACTACCTCCGTTGGTACCGGTGCCAGCCACGGGCAGCCCCGCTCCGCACATCTGCATGGAGAAGACATCTGGGATTCCCGCCTGGGTCACCAGAGAGTCGAAGAATGTCTCCAGGGAGCTGGAAGGCTGCAGGAGAAGGAAGGCAAGGGACTCAGCGAACCCAGTGTAGACAGAGTGGTTGCGCCAGTGTAGATGCAGGCAGGTGGGCCATGATGACATTTTGTTTTGGTTTGATGCTCAGGGTCAGTCCTGGCAGGGGTCACCGTAAGGAATGTCGGGGATGGAACCTGGGTTGGCCGCGTGTGAGGCAGAAGCCCTACCTGCTGATGACACACTTTTTTTTTTTTCTTTTTGGGTCACAACCAGCATTGCACAGGGGTTACTCCTGGCTCTGCCCTCAGGAATCACTCCTGGAGTGCTCGGGGGACCATAGGGGATGCTGGGAATCGAACCCGGGTTGGCTGTGTGCAAGGCAAACGCCTACCCAGCTGTGTTATCACTCCAGCCCTGATGACACACTTTTACATCTGACTTTTTTCATAAGCCAAACTGCCACCAAGCTGGTGATGAGAACTGGGGTCAACGGCAGGAGCACTGCCCACAGCAGCGGCCACGGCGGGAGGGGCCGAGGAGAAGCGAACTTTAGACCAGGAGGAACCGCGTCTCGCAGAGGCCTTCACAGCCCAGGTTCTCTTGTCCCATGTCGGGGGGGACGCTGCAGGGGTGCTGGGCCATGGCCAGTCTCACCCTGGGACACGGTGTGGTTCCACCTGAGGTCTGGACTCGGGGTTCAGTGTGAATCCCCTGAAGTCTATATGGGACCCCAGAGTGAGCCAGAAGCCTCCCTGTGTAGCTGTGCCCTGGGGAAGGGGCGAGTGTCTACAGGACCCTTTGCCTCTCTCTCGGGAGAAAGTCCTGGTCCTTCCAAGAAGGGAGTCCCAGATCCCAAACCCGGCTGGTCCCTCGGCTTGCAGGTTTCAGATGGGGGACTCTGGGGTGACACAGAAGCCACAGGAGGCCTCTGAGTCACGGGGGCACCTTCCTGTCCTGAAAGTGCCGTCTTCATGGGAGTGTCTGAGTTATGGACCGTCCTTTCCTTCTCCTGCCCTAAGGACTCCCCTCAGCCAGCACCGGCTAAAGGAATTCGCTTTCGGGGCTGGAGGTCATTTGCCTTGCACACGGCCAACCCGGGTTTGAATCCCAGCATCCCATATGGCTCCCTGAGCACTGCCAGGAGTAATTCCTGAGTGCAGAGCCAGGAGTAACCCCTGATCATCGCCGGGCGTGACCCAAAAAGAAAACAAACAAACAAAAAAAGGAATTCGCAATCTTTAACCTACTGAAACTGTAAAGGGAATGAAGGGCACACACCCACATGGTGTGAGCGTAGACCCTGCAGAAGGTTCCAGAAGCAGCCCTGGGCCCCGTGAGCGTGGCATGCACAGAGATACAACCGCCGGTGATTCGAGCTGGCCGGCACCCGAGAGTCCCTCTGGAAGCTGCATGGCCGCCCCTCATGGCTGAGCCTCTGCTCTTGTCTCTGACCCCCCCAGCCCTCCCGCCCAGCTCACCTTGGCCAGAGTGGCGTAGGCCAGGCCCAGGATCCCGTTCCACTTAATCCCCGGCAGAAAGAAGTTCTCGGACTCAGAGATGGTGGCCACGTTGACAAGGAAGGAGCGGTTGAAGCCTCTGGGGATGGAGACCACATCCTCCCCGACGGCGCCCGTCCAGCTGCCCTGCGTGTACTTGACGGTGACGTCAAAGCCCTTGGGGCGGAAGGTGCTGGACCTGCGGCCGGGGACAGAGGGAAGGGGCACTGGCTGTCCTGGGATCATGTCCACGCAGGGCAGCCTGGTGGCTAACATGGACGCTTGCCTTGAGCGTGCGGTCAGAGCCATGCTTGCCACTGGTCACCTGCACGGCAGGCAGGTGCTGGCCACCGCACGAGGGAGACACGGGGTGGGCCAGGGGCTGGGAGACAGGACAGGATAGGGCACTCGGGGTCAGGGGGCAGGATGAGGACGGGGGTAGGGCACATGCGCAGTATGTGCCTCACCTGGGTCCGACCCCCAGCACCTCCTGGTCCCCTGGCCATTGCCACGTGTGGCCCTGAGGTCCTCCTTGGGCACTGCCCAGTGGCCAGGCAATGTCCAGCTCGGCTGGCTCTGACCCCCTCCTCGGACTCTAGTGCTGACCACTGCAGCTGGCCTGGACTCACCAGTGGGCCCTCTTTGGGGGGCCCTCGCAAGAGAAAGGCAGTGGCTGAGCTGTGCCCCTGGGGGCACTTCCTGAAGCGGGGTTCTACCTGACTGTGCTTATCTGTGACCCCAACAGCCAAGTCCAGTACCCACTGGGCCGCTGGCCTGTGGCAGAGGGGCTGAGACTCATCCATACTCCATGTCACGGCTGAAGCCCGAGGCGTCTCCCTCAGGGCCCACACGCCCCCCCCCCCCCCTTGCTGATGACCCCCAAGTTCACATGCCTCCCTCCGAGAAGCCAGGTGGGGCCCGTGTGAGAGACAGTGAAGGTTTGGGCCCCGGGTCACCCCCAGGGTGTGGACCTACAGTCTCAGCCGGCCAGGACACCCCAGAGACAGGACCAGGTGGGGCGGGGACACTCCAGGCTGGGGTTTCCGGGACAGGCCAGAGCCACCCTGGGGGCTGGGGGCTGAGGACTGTGCAGGGGATGGAGTCGGGGAGGGGTAAAGGGAGGGGATTGTAGGTGGCTCTACTGGGCCTGGTGTGGGGCCAAAAGAACATGTGGCCTTGGGGGGCCCTGGGACCAGCAGACCCAGAAGTGTCCCATCCCATCCAGTAATTCTTTGCTTTTGTTTTTGGGTTAGACCCTGCAGTGCTCAGGGGCTACTCCTGTCTCTGCACTCAAGTCACTCAGTCCTGGCCACAGTCACTCGTGGCTGTGCTCAGGGGACCATGTGGGACGTTAGGGATGGAACTTGGGTTGGCTGTGTGCAAGGCCAGTGGCCTCCCTGCTGTGGAATAGCTCTGATCTCACCATCCAGTAATTCCTGCACCCATCTGAGGTTGAAAACCTAACTGGACCATGTATAGCACGGAGTCCATGGGACAGCTCCCAGCCGCCCTCAGGAAGTGCCCCCGGGAAGTTTCTCTGTGAAGTGCCCTCTGGAAGTGCCCTTGGGAAGAGCCCTTGGGAAGTGCCCCCAGGAAGTGGCCCTGGGAAGTGCCCCCAGGAAGTATCCCGGGAAAGTGCCCACGTTCCAGTGCCGGGTTCCTGGGCCATCTGCTGTGTGGAGGTCTGACCTGTGCCCCACCAGGAAATCCTGACACACACAGCAGGGGCTGGTGTAAGGCTCCGACAGTCTCCTCTAGGGCCAGGGAGCAGAGTCATCCCAGGGATGCGACCACCTTTAGCTTTCGTATCTTTTTTTGAAATTAGTTTTTTAAATTTTATTATTATTATTATTATTAAATCACCATGAACTACAAAGTTAGTTACAAGGATATTTATGATCGAGTTTCTGGCACACGTTGTTCCAACCCATGCTGTCCCCAGTGCCTGTGACCCTCCAGCACTGTCCCCAGTCCCCCCCCACCCCACCTCTGCGGAAGGCACGTTTCCACTCCTCCCTTGTCCTAATTTACACCCCAACCCCCACTCCAGCTTCGGCTGAGACCCGGCTCTTGGTCTTCCATGTATCTCTCTTAAGCTTTGAACATGTGAATGTTGGGGCAGGAGGGAGAGTGCAGAGGGAAGGCAGAGCCTTGCATGGAGCCAACATTTGTTGGATCCCCAGCACCACCCAGCAGGCCCAAGCATTGAGCATCACCCTCGGGTCCTCACACCCAACTGTCTGCCTGGTGGGTTGAGAATTGCTGGAGGGCCAATTGAGTCCCACTGAACAGTCCTTAATTCAGAGACCGTGCTTCTGGACAAAGAACTGTGTTCTGTTCTAAGCCACTGTATTCTATGATAACAGATGCAATGCCCAGGGAGAGGGAAACGATTCAGTCAGTTAGGGTAAGACCATACAAAGGAATATTATACAGCACAAAAAAGCAATGTTCTAAGACATTTTCATTGACTGGAAAAATTTAAGCAAAAGGAAGATTTGTGCATATGGCAGAACCTTTATTAAAAGTTATTTTTAAAATAAAAAACCCTAATACACTCAGCACAGGGGGCTGGAGTGATAGCACAGTGGTAGGGCATTTGCCTTGGATGTGGTTGGCCCGGTCGAGCCAGGTTCAAATCCTTCACCCCTCTCAGAGAGCCCGGAAAGCTACTGAGAGTATCTCGCTCACATGGCAAAGCCTGGCAAGCTAACCATGACACATTCGATAAGCCAAACACAGTAACAACAAGTCTCACAATGTTACTGGGCCCACTCGAGCAAATCAATGAGCAATGGGAGGACAGTGCTACAGTGCTACACTCAGTCAACTCTGACAGGTGGCATTTGGGAGGGGAAACACTCATTTTCATGAGTAGTGGGGTACCCCTAAGTTTACCTATTCTCTGGGTCTCAAGAAATTTCCATAAATCAGGCACTGTGCTTAACTGCATTAGATTTTGAAGGACTAGCATTTCCCACATTTTCTGTGAAATGTGTAACGCATTTCATAATCGGAGAGAGAACTTATTTTTAAAATGTCTGGCAGACAAACTTTGGAGACATTTAATTTATTCTCACTTCGAGCAGGATATAAAACACAAAGCATGGTTAATAGCGACGGGCTCTTTTGGTTCATCTATTTACTGTCTGGATAACACTCAGGCTGGAAAGTGAGCTCAGCACTCGGGGTGCTGACAAGAATGGGCACCCCTGTCTCCGGCAACTCAGCAGTCACACCCACAAGCCACCGCTGGCTGGTGCCAGATAATCCCGTCATTGGCCACCATCCAAGTTGCATGTCCTTCTCTCCCGGAAGGGACCAAAACATGACGCTTGCCATAACCATGCCGCTGGACCCCGTGCCAGGCTGTTTCACTCGGGCCGTCCCAGAGGGGGATCGGTGAGACCCCTCCCCGCCCCAAGGGACCCAGCCCCGGCAGCCGAAAACCTCCAGAACTCAACCACCACCGTGCTCACAGCCTCTCTCCACTCGTTCTGGCCGAGCGTCAGCCACGAGTGGAAGCTTTTCCTGGACCTTGTGGTTGCGACTCTTCCTAGGACACACCCTACCCATACTCCAAGAGCACTGTACCACCTTCGCTGGGATTCAAAGTAGGAGGCAACCAACCTTAGTGGGAAATATTACATTATTTCGGTTTTGCTTTGGAGCGGGGATTGAAGTTCGGGATGGAGACACTGGAAATACGGTGGTGGGAAGGTGTCATGGTGGTGGGATTCGTGTTTGAATATCAAATGTAATCAAATATTGTGAATTACCTTATAAAAATAAAATAAAATAAAGAATGGGCAGAGCCTAGGCAGGGGTTGGGCCGTCACAGGGTTCTAAACATGAGGGTGGGGTTAATGCTGGATAGGGAACCCCCCATTCACGCCACAAAAATACTGATTTATTCAGCCTTGTTGGACGTTGTGAGGGTCAGCTTCAGAAATAGGAACATGCTCAGAGGCTGGGGCCAAGGCCATCCCTTAGGGCAGCACCAAGTGCCGTTCAACATACTCTGTCAGACCCTGGCCTCCCCAGCACACAGGCACACGATTCCAGGGCCTCAGGCCAGTGCAGACAGAGCAGGAACAAACTTCAAGGAAAGATCTTTCCTCTCCCGAACACGCATGGGGGCCGGGGGCAGAGGCATCCGTGGGCGACTCTCCAGGCCTGCTGGCCAGGCCCATGTTCCGGGTCAAAGCGAGAATACGGACAAAGGCTCCCCCCCTCCCCACTCCTCCTCTGAGCCAGCGAGGGAACATTCTCCGTTTGGAGGGTGGATGACGGGGCCAGTGGCATAGATGAGGAGCAGCCGCCAGGCAGCTCGCGACACACTTGAAAGCAAAGCAGCCAAAGCCTCCCAAGCTGGATCCCCAATTACCGGGAAATGTTCCAGGAAGCAAAGAATCCTGAATATCCGAAGCAGGGAGGCACGGAGCTGCTCCGCCAACGCCCCCAGGAGCCTTATTGTCACGGAGCCTGATCAGAGGCGAGTGAGCCTGGAGCACTGCAGGGCAGGAGCCGGCTCAGGACAAAAGCACTAGTCAGACCTGGAGCAGGGATGGGGATGTGTCGGCTTCTATGGCTGTCCCTGAGCAGAGGGCCGCGGACAAGGCTCGGGAAGGAGAAGCTGCGTCTGGGAGGGTCAATGGGGGGAAGGGGCCGCACGGGAAGGCCACGCATGGGGAAAGGGCTGAGGGTGGGAGGGGAGCGAAGGAACGGGGTTGCCCCACCTCTGCGGGTACGCAGGAAAGCACTGCGGAGAGAGTCCTCTCCAGGAGAGAGGCAGCTTGGAGCGAGCTGGGTCCCTCAGCAGAGCTGCGGGGTGGGCCATCAGCCCAGGGCTGGCCGGGACACTCTGTCTGCCCACTGGGGTGTCTCCTGATTTGCTCACAAAAGAAATCAGGGAGGTGGGGAGGCCCTAAATTAGCAGGTGGGAGGTCTCGACCACTGACCCCCCTCAGCCTGGGAGGTTCCCACAGAAGCCAGGAGCCCAGAGCCCCAAACACTCAACCAGAGTCCCCACTGCACCAGCCTGAGGGCCAAGACCACCTGGCAGAGAAGCGTGTATGGCGGGCCAGGGGGCGGGGACATGAGAAGGCTCTGCACCCATACTGCCATCCCTCCACTGCAATCTCAGTCTGTCGGCAATGGGGGCTGGCCACAAGGACCAGGGACCCCTGTCCATACCAAGGAGAGCGGGCAGGAGACGGCCCCCCACAGGGCTGATGCTGCACAGACCCCCTGACTCTGATGGTGGCACTCTAGCTCAACACAAACACAAGTATCTACAAACACAAATACACACACACACACACACACACACACGGGCCATGACTACACAGAGATGACACACTCAACACATGCATGAACACAAATGCACATGTATACATACAGCTCCCTATAGACAACATTTCTACAAAACACAAACAGCCACGTATGTTCACATAATCACGTGTATACACACATCTGTACATAATGTAGACACAAGTACTCAGACATGCAGCATCCTACATGCATACATGCAAATACACACATCCACACAAACAAATACACAATCAGATACACAGTTATATAAAAATGTATTCATACATGTCTACATACACGAACATCATAAATATATTCATACATACAATATCACAGCAAATACACAGACACATATGTATGCATACACAAATACAAACACATGCCCATATACACGAAGAAACTCACACATGCAATGGACAAATAAATATACACAAAACTGTACAAAGGCATCTACACAAACAACACGTTGCACAATACGCAGACACATTTACACCTACACACATGAGCATGCACGCATAGACGCGTGCCCACACACAATCACGCATACACACATAGCATCCACACAAACATATGCGCACGAACACAAACACAGGGGCTGTCTTGCCCTCATGGACCCTGAGGTTGCTCCTTGGTGCCCTAAACCCAGCCAGGCCCGTGGGGCTTCTCACTCACCGGTCGCTGTCAAAGAAGGACTCGATGTAGGCGTCAGGGGCTCCAGCCACGGCGAAGTTGCTGCTGCCCGTGTCCACGAGGATCTGCAGCTTCATTGTCCGGGAGGAGAGACAGACAGACAGACGCCAGTCACTCAGGTGAGGCTGCTCTTGGAAACAGTCTCTTTATGGTGATGAACTGGGGCCAGCAAAGTGCCATGGGGGGAGCACTGGAACGGAGCCCTGGGAACAGCTGTCACCCGGGGGCTGGGGCGGCAGCCCAGCATGGAGGGTGCTGGCCTTGCTCCTTTTCGATCCCCGGCACCCCACAGGATCCCCCGAGCACCACCAGGAGTGAACCCGAGCGCAGAGCCAGAAGTCAGCCCTGGGCACTGCTGGGGGTGGCCCCCAAACAAGGATGTAAAAAGCTCTGGCATGGAGATCTGGGGGCCAGGTCCGCCCAGGGACTTGTGGGCAGGGCCGAGGTGAGCCTTCGATTCACCCCGACCCTCCTCCCCTGGGCCTTCTGGGGAGCGGCCTGGGCTGTGGCTGTGTCTTGCAAGGGTCTCCCCTGCTGCCTCTCCACTGGACACCCTGAGCACACCACCCTCCACCCCATACCCCAGCCCGCGGCCACAGGCATTGCCTCCAGTTTCCAGGAGGTTTCAGTGACATTCCATAAAATGTGCAAACTGAGCGATGCCGCCTCCCGCCACGCCAGGCTGACTTCATGGGGGGCACCTGGGAGGGGGAGGGCAAGTCCCTGGCCTGCCCCGACAGAACACCGGCAGCTGCAACTTCCAGGACTCAGTCTCCAGCATGCTCATGGCCGACCTCCACGGGCTTGTTGGGGGGCCCTCCAACCCCCACACGAGAATGAACCCACTGAAAAACCCAGGTAGGCGGGTTTTGTGACTGAAACCTCCAGGTTTGCACAGAGTTGGGAACGGGTTCCTCCCCCCATCTTGCTGTGCTTCCTGCTTCCTGGCAGCCATGCCCACAAACTGCCTCTGGATGCCACATAAGTGCATTAACTGGCCATGATCCAGAGACTCACAGATAAATCTTGGAAGAGTGCAACATGCCACAGAGATACCTCCGGACTCCAAAGTCACCATCCAGTTAAAAATCTAACTACAGCTCTAGCACCTTATTCAAAATTTTAGAATCCCTGGAGCATGTGGCCACTTTCTCGGCAGTGTGGTATCTCATACTTTATGCCACTGATATACCAAGAGTAGCACACAACATTTGGTGGGGTGTGAAGCAGAAGGCAATTGATCTTGATCTATCTATCTATCTATCTATCTATCTATCTATCTATCTATAGGGCTGGAGCGATAGCACAGCGGGTAGGGTGTTTGCCTTGCATGCGACTGACCCGGTCGACCCGAGTTCAATTCCTCCGCCCCTCTCAGAGAGCCCGGCAAGCTACCGAGAGTATCTTGCCCTCATGGCAAAGCCTGGCAAGCTACCCGTGACGTATTCAATATGCCAAACACAGTAACAACAAGTCTCACAATGTTACTGGGCCTGCTTGAGCAAATCGATGAACAACAGGAGATCAGTGACAGTGACACACATATATATATGCACATACATATATATTATATATATATATATACATATATTAGCACAAGGCTCAACCTATAACAACATGCTAGTGATCTCTCATCCAGGGGCTTAATGACTCCAAGGTGAGATACAACAATTTTCACACACTTCTCCTCTAAGGAAACCTTTTTGATTATTTTTAGTGGATTATTCATAACAAGCAATACAAAATAAATTATTTAGCATCTGCCTTTGGGTCAGGCTTGGGGGGTGGTGGGAAAATTAGAAATAATGGTGGTGGGAAGGTGTAAAGGTAGTGGGATTGGTGTTGAAATATTGAATGTAATAAATGATTGTGAACAAATTTATAAAGAAAAAAAGAAAAAAACCCCTGCAAACTCTCAACTTTTCAAGTGTCCCCAAACAGAAGCCAGAAAATCTGACATCTCTCGCCCCTGCCCCTCCCCCCAGTCCTCCAAGCTCCAGAGTCTGTCCCTCAGGTTCCCGCTCACTGGGCTTCACTTGGCCTCCCTGGGTCCTGGCCGGGACAGCAATGCTGTTCCGTATCACGTGACTTTGCTTTCCCAGGAGTGGCGAGTATGGCTGTTTGTGTGACAGGATTCTGGCCTCTGCCGTGTGTCTGACCATCTTCCCGCAGCCACAGGGGAGAAGACTCCACCATGCACCGCCCATGCATCGCCCCCGGCAGCCTCATTTCCCGATGCACGTTCTGAAGAACCAGGCTACCACAGACATACCTGCAGAAGTCACCATGGGGCGCTGGCAGGCAGGGGACCATACGAGGATGCGTGCTAGGCCAGCGCCCTCCCTGTGGACAATCGCTCCAGCCTCCCCGACTCTTTGGTTTTCAAGTTGTTGTGAAGTTCACATGGGTGGGAACTTAATGGTAATGCTCTTGTAGAACAGGGTCACAGGCAGATAGATCTGCCCCTGCACAGCAGGTAAGATCTAAGATCTGTTCCTGCACAGCGACCCAGTAGGGAGTATCTGGAAGCATCTGACAAGCACCAGGCATCCAGCCTTGAGTCTCACCCCACCCCCCAAGAATTGTCACCTCCGCTTAGCGAGTCATTCCTAACTGCAGCATCTAGCCCTAATTGGGATTAGGCCGGGCAAGGCAGAGTTGGCAAGGTGATAGGACAGGGGGCTGGGGCGATAGCACAGTGGGTAGGGCATTTGCCTTGCACATGGCTGACCTGGGTTCGAACCCAGCATCCCATATGGTCCCCCGAGCACCTCCAGGAATAATTCCTGAGTTGCAGAGCCAGGAGTAACCCCTGAGCACTGCTGGGTGTGACCCAAAAAGCAAAAAACCAAAACCAAAACAAAACAAAACGGTGATAGGTCAGTAATGCTAAACTTTACGTGATTGGACCATCCTCTAAAGCCGAGACCCTCTATAGAATATGTGTGTATTTGGCAATAGAGTGAGCGGCCATTGGCTGTCTCCTCGAGTGGTTTCTCCACACGCCCGTCATCCTTCACTCCATGTCTGCCTGGACCCGGTGCACAACATGTCTGGGCACATTAGGGAAAAACTGTTCCCCAACGGCTTTGATGCCCACATGTCACTGTCCTTTGATGCCAACACGTCACTGTCCCTTCACCACCACTCCAGTGCCCAAGACTCTCCCTCCTCCCCCTCCCCCTCCCTCTTGTCACTCCTTGTCCCCACTTGTCCCTCGTCCACCCGCCATGGTTTGTGACCTCCATCCTGCGAGCCCAGGCGGGGTTATCAGGCGTCTGTTCCATGCTGGTCTCTTGCCAGCTCAGGCGAAGAGAAGCTCTGGTGCCCGCCCTCCATCCTGTCTGTTTCATGTAACACGATGCCTCTGGTTTCATCCTTAGTGGCACCTTTCTGGGTCAGATCTCACTGCTTTTGGGTGAAGCAGGCTGGGTGATGGGAAGAGGTTTCTGTGTGTCTCAAAACCTGCTGGAGAACTCTACTGGGGGCGGGCAGGGTGGCCCTGCACGAGGCTGATGCTGGCTGCCCCCACCGTGCTGGGCCCTCTGAGCATATTGGGAGTGACCCTGGGCACATCGCCAGGTGCGGTCCTGGGCCAGAAGCTTCTCTCCCTCCATCCTTCTCCTGGTCCCGCTGCCACTGCCTGAATTACAGTTCCATTCCCCACGGCACTGGTGATGGCAGCCTCTGACCTGGCTGTGCTGGTTGTGGGTCTTGGCTGGAGGTTCTGGTGGGGGACGGGGACACTGAGCCCACCCGGGGGCAGGCAGGGCCCTGTGTGCTCCCTGCACCAGCTCCTGGCCGACTTCCATCATTGTTCCATAAACAGGTGGGCTATTCTTCTGGGGAAGAACAGGAGAGACTGTGCTTCCCCCCCTGCGTGCAGAGAGAAGATTCTGGAAGCGCAGAGGAGAGGCACTCGGGCCGTCACAGTGCACTGGCCGTGCTGTGGTCAGCTGTCAAGGGACAGTGTGCAGCCTCTGGGCAGCAACAAGCTGCCGCCTGCTAGCCTGGTCTCAGAAGATGACCTGTTCCCCTGGAGCGAGGACCTGGGACAACAAGGACTGAAGTGGCCTCGGAGTAGCTGGCAGAGGCTGTGGACACGGGGGGTGGGGGGTGGGGGGGGCGGGGCCTGTCGCTGGCCAGAAGCTGCTGGGAGACTTGAGGGCCCCCTCTGGTCCTGCTGGGCTAGTGTATTCTGGGGGCCTTGAACCCTCAAGGACCACACAGATGCGGCAAGCAGAGCCCACCACCACGGCCTTCTCTGAGCGAGACAAGAGTCGGCAAGAGCTCCCTGCAGCCAAGCTCTACTCGCCCTTGCTCACGGCCGGGTTGTGCTCTACTGCGGTGGTGCCTGATGGTTCCTGGGAGGAGGCAGCTGCAAAGAAATGCCTGTGAGCTTTTTCTCTGCCCCAGGGTGGGCGCCCAACAGGGCCAAGTGCCCAGAGAAGCCCCCATGGATGGGCTCTGAATCCCCCAAAGTCAGCATAGCTCTGGGACCTGCTGCCTAGGTAAGGGTTTGCCTGGAGATGCTCCGGCAATGCTGAGAAATCTCCCAAGTCTGGAGTGTGGGGTGGCAGGGCCCAGAGCCTGTGTGGGTGGGCTGCAGGGCAGGGATGCCTGCTCCCCCGAGGGCATTGTTTGCTCATGTTGCTTCGACCACACTGACGAGCAGAAATGACCCTGGCCAGCGTAAACTATCAGGGGCCCGAGTCTCAAGGCATGTGGCATGTTAGATGCTCCACTTGCTCCAAGCAACCTCGCCTGCCTGCCTGCCTGCCTGCTTTCCTTCCTTCCTTCCTTCCTTCCTTCCTTCCTTCCTTCCTTCCTTCCTTCCTTCCTTCCTCCCTCCCTCCCTTTTCTCCCTCCCTCCCTCCCTCCCTTCTCTCCCTCCCTCCCTCCCTCCCTTCTCTCCCTCCCTCCTTCCTTCCCTCCCTCCCTCCCTCCCTCCCTCCCTCCCTCCCTCCGTCCCTCCTTCCCTCCCTTCC
Source organism: Sorex fumeus (assembly GCF_029834395.1). Classification (NCBI taxonomy): domain Eukaryota; kingdom Metazoa; phylum Chordata; class Mammalia; order Eulipotyphla; family Soricidae; genus Sorex; species Sorex fumeus. The sequence continues at coordinate 4,381,726 of NW_026606098.1, read as the reverse complement.
TTCCTTCCTTCCTTCCTTCCTTCCTTCCTTCCTTCCTTCCTTCCTTCTCTCCTTCCTTCTCTCCTTCCTTCCTTCCCTCACTCCCTCCATCCCTCCATCTTTCCCTCTCTCCCTCCCTCCTTTCTTCCTTCCTTCCTTCCTCCCTTCCTCTCTCCCTCCCTTCCTCCCTTCCTTCTTCCCTCCCCTCCCCTTCCCTCCCTCCCCTCCTTTTTTCTAATGTTATCTTAATTTTTTTAATTGAATAGTCATGAAATACACCATTACAAAGTTGTTCATGATTGGGTTTCGGTCATACAATGATCCAACAGCCGTTCCTCCACCAGTGTAAATTCCCAGCACCAATGTCCCCCATTTCCCTCCCACCATCCCCCACAGTGCTCCCCTATTCCTGCCCCCGCCTTCCTCCGTGGCAGTCACTTTTCTTCTCTCTCTCTTTTTGTACATATTGTTTGCAACACAGGTACTAAGAGGTCATCGTGTTCAATCAGGGTGTTCAGTATTTTTATTACCTTTCCCTCTTTCCCTCCTTCCCTCTCTTCTCTCCTTTCCTCCTTCCCCCCTTCCCTCCTTCTATCCTCCTCTCCTCCTCCTTTTTTTTTAAGGGAGTGCTGAGTACCAAACCCCAGTCCTCACACCTGCGAGGGCTCTGTGTCCACGCCCCCCTCAGCTAGACTCATTCTTCAAGGAGGGAAGTGGTTCCGCTTGTGTCCAAGCAACGCACAGTTTCCCCTGGACTCCTGTGACTGCCTGCGCCTTGGAATGTCTGGGGCCTCAGTAATCCCACCCCGCAAAAGGAATCCTTGACCTTTGGCAATTGTTTCGGCCTCCTTTGTCCTCCTCTCCCTGGAATGTAAGCCCGTGGGCTGGGAGAAGTCTGGCTGTAACCGGAGACCCCTCCTCACTCAAGCCAGGAAGGCTCAACATTCTCAGGAGCTACTTTATGTTCCCCAGATGAATGCAATCTTTCTATGTCTGTCCCTCTCTTTCTGACTCATTTCGCTTAGCATGATACTTTCCATGTTGTACCACTTGTATGTAAATTTCATGACTTCATCTTTTCTAACAGCTACATAGTACTCCATTGTGTAGATGTACCAAAGTTTTTTTTTAACCAGTCATCTATTCTCGGGCAGAATAGCCGAGATAAGTACCAGGAAGTTTACTTCATGACTTGGAGGCCAGCCGCACACGCTAGGGGTAAAGGCAGCTCAGACAGAGAAGGGAGCACCAAATAAAGGGTGTTGGGAAGATCCTCCCAGGATGGGAGATGCGTGCTGAGAGTAAACTATAGACCAAACATGATTGCCATTCAATGACTCTTTTGCAAGGCACAGCACCCAAAAGGAGAGAGAGAACAAAAGGGAATGCCCTGCCACAGAGGCGGGGTGGGATGGGGGGTTAGGGGTGGGTGGGAGGGATACTGGGATCATTGGTGGTGGAAAATGGGCACTGGTAAAGGGATGGGTATTCGATCACTGTATAACTGAAACCCAAGCACAAAAATTTGTAAGTCTACAACTGTACCTCATGGTATTTCACTAATAAAAATTAAAAAAAAAAAAAGATTCTCAGGAGCTTTATTCTCGGGGCATGGATATGAATGGAATCGGTTTCTCCTTAGAAATCCCCAAACTGCACACAATGGTCAGGGAGAACAAGGCAAGGGACAAAGGTCTCAGATGTAGAGTCCACCTCCCACTGCGGTCCTTCACCCCGGGACTCTGCCCCTGTGTCTCGAGAAGACCTGGGGAAGGAGATGCGGAAAGGGGGACCTGACTCCTCAGTCTGTCTCAGCTGGGGAAGCTGAGCGAGAGACAACAGCCCCCTCGGGGACAGGCACCCACCATGAGGCGCAGGGACCCAGGAGCGCTGCGGCTCGTTCATTAAGTCCCACCGCACGCGGTGCTGGGCCAGCTTCCCGCTCCCGGCCAGCCACAGCTGCGTGTCCCTGCCGCTAGCTATCCTGGTCACTCTGGCAGCTGCCCAGCAGGAAAGGCCAGGGGCTAATCAGGCTGACCTTCTACCTCCTCACACACAACCATTGTCCTTGCCATCATGGCCCAAACCAGCCCTTTCTGGGTCCCACATTCTCTCCCCCCGCCCCTTTACATATCCTGCCAAGGTCCCGCCTACCTTCACACATGCCCCATCTACCCGCCCACCGTAGAGGGCCAACCACAGAGGGCGTTCCAGGCCACAGAGGCCCCTCCCACCCCCATTTCCAGGGAAGCCCAAGCTGGCATCCATGAATGCCCAAGTCATAGGCACCACAGGGTCCAGCTGGCCGCTCCTTTGTCCACTTGCAGGGTAAGAGAGAAGCAGCCCCAACAGCAGGGAGGCCTTTGCCTTGCATGCGGCCCACCTGGGCTCCCCGAGCCCCACCAGGAGTAACTGCTGAGGGCAGAGTCAGGAGCAGCAACTGAGCATGAGCATCACTGGATGTGGCCCCCAAACCAAAATAAAATACAATAAACAAATCTCCCCCACAAACAAGGCAGCCCCCAGAGAACGGTACTACTCCGGGCTGTGCAGACCAGCTGACCTTTCCCCAGTGCCAAAGATGCTGCGGACAGACACTTTTTTATGCTGATGGCAGGCCCGAAACTTTCCTGCCAGTTACACACACACACACACACACACACACACACACACACACACACAGAGTCACTGCTCTACAAATGCCCCATCTCAAATGGTGGAACTAAAGTGCTCCTGGTCCCTTGGCAACGCCCCCCTCCCTTTCCCCCCACCACAGCCTGAGTTTCTGAGTCGTGTCATCTTCCTGGGCCCTGCTCCACACACAGGTGACAGCCCCCGGGAAGAACACGGGGAGCAGCACTGAGTCTCCCACAGGGGAACTGCCCGAGGCCTTGGGAGCTGGGGACGCAGTCACATTCACAGTAAGGGGTTGGCCTGGACGTGGGGCTCTGGGGTCTTCCCCCCCGCCCGGGGCAGCCGCACCCCTGGGTGTAGTCCCACCGGGCGCTGGCCCCTGTTGTCAGCGGCTGCCTCCCTGCGGCTTCCCTCACCCTACTATGAGGGTGCTGGGGGTGGGCAGAGATCCATCCTGGTAGTGGGGCCCAGGAGGATAGGTGGGAGGAGCAAGGTGAGGGTCCTGGCGCCTTCTCTAGCCCCCCTGTCGCCACACACCAGAGAAAGGCAGAGGGACGCTGAGGCTATACGACTGGCCAGGGCACATTTTTGTGCCTTTCTGAACACTGCACTTCCACCCACCTACACACACACACACACACACACACACACACACACACACACACTCGTTGCCGACAGGGGTGGGCTTGCTCCTTCTTGGCCTTCTCTACTTTCCTTCCTCCCGATGACCCATGGATGGGCTCAGAGGCCCCTGGTCACACCCGCCCATCACCTCCCCATTCTGCCCCACCAGCCCGCGGCAGCGTCCTCCCTCAGAGAAGCTGCAGAAAGAAACACCCCTGGAGCTCCCCGTGAGACCGTCCTTGGCTCAGCCCCAGCCCAGAGTCCTCCTCTTGCAACGGCCTCCCGGCCTGCTCCTGGCCTTCCCCGCCCGGTGCTGCCACAGCTCACTGGACCCCATCTGTCACTCTCAACACAGGGAGTCCGCCAGAAGAACTGGGCAGTGCGGGTCAGCGCTTTGTTTTCAGCACCACGGACAGCGTCTGGCGGTTAGCAGCTGCTCAGTGAATGTTTGAACTGCATGAAGTAGTTGGTCCCAGCCCACCCCAGAAGTGACCACAATGAACTGCGCCGATTCCAAATGAGGGTGAGGGTGTGTTCTGGGGCCACAGTGCAGCAGGTAAAGCACTTTCCCTCCCTCCACACAGCTGACCTGGGTTCCATCCTGGCACCCCTCCCCAGGCCCCCCCAAGCCCTGCTGGGAGTGAACCCCGAGCACAGGGCCGGGAGTCACCCTGAGCACGGTTGGTATGATGCCGAAATGTAAAAGAAAGAGAGAGAGGAAGCGAGTGAGCCACGCACGCTGCTGGTCACTCATGAACTGACCCGGAGGAAGGCCCCAGATGCCCTCGACTGCACGAAGACTGGGGGGCGGGTGGGCTTGATGAGCGACTCTCCCCACCTTGGGGTGCTTGGACACCATCACCTCCCATCCCACACACACCAAGATGTCACAGTGAGATGTCATGGAGCAGTTGCTCAGCAGAATGCGGAGTGGCTGGGCTCCCACGAGCTCTGACTGGACTAGACTGGACCAGACTGGACCAGATGGTCCCCGTGCTGAGTGCAGATGCTGCCCTCACCAGGGGCAGCATGGGGGCGTGCAGGGGGAGGGGAGACAGGGTACATTCAAAGGGCAGCTCCACCCACCGGAGCTCTGGTTGCCTGCTTGCACATCTGGGAGAGGTGGGGGGAGGGGGGTCTCTCCCCCAAGGGGTGGGGTGCAGGGGCATTGGCACTCCCTGGGGTCCGTAGGAGGAACAGTCTCTCCCCTGGGAGCTGTGGGGGTAGTGGCACTCCCCAGAAGTCTGTGGGGGAGGGGCATTCTCTCCCCTGGGGGTCTGTAGGTGGGTGGTCTCTTCCCAGGGGTACAGGGGCAGTGGCACTCTCCAGGGGTCTGTAGGAGGGGGTGGTCTCTCCCCCAGGGGTTGGGGGCAGTGGCATTCTCGGGAAGTTTGTGGCGCGGTCTCTCCCCTGGGGTGGGGGGGTGCGGGGGCAGTGCCCTCCCTGGGGATCTGAGCTCACATTGGCTCCACTTCCCCCTGGAGGGTCCGAGCTCCTCACTGAGAGGGCCCAGGGGTGTCTGCCCCTGGCTGGTTGTGCAGATGCGTCAGCTGGGGGTGGGAGGCTGGCCCTCTCTCCGAGGGCCACTGTGCAGCTGCCCCACAGGGCTGGTGGGTGGACCCACTGTCCACTGGGGCCGGCTCCTCCCTCCTTGTCCTGCCCCACCCTGCCACCCCGGGACCTCAGGAGGGTTGCATGGGAGGTGGCTGAAGTTTGCAAACACCAGCTTGGATGCCCAGAGAGGACGGGGCTTGGAGGAGCCGATTGAGCCTTCGGGCGGGAGAGCTGCTGGCTTGGGGCCCGCTGTGTCGGCCACGCCCTGTTCGGCTGCCCCTCTGTACCTACTGGCCGCCAGACCTGTTCCCCCAGCGTACGCCCCCGCACTGGCTGGACCTGAGGCACAGGCTGTGCCCATCCAGCGCTGACCCCCTGATCTCCGCCCTCCCATGGACTGCCCGCTCATTGCCCCTCGGGTGAGCGCTGCCCCCAGGGAGGACGGGGGCAGTGGGGGAGGGCAGCGGGGACTGGGGGGGGGGCAGTGTCTTTATCAGCAGGTTAACAGATAGGAAAACGAGCCGCTAATCTCAGCGGTGGCTCATTGAACATGCGCTCCCTGAGGCTCGGCAGCCCATCTGTTGGAGCTCTGGCATGCGGCTCAGAACAGGAAGCCACGTCCCGGCCCGGCAACGGGGTGGTTTGCCCACAGTTATTCCAGCGACTGTCGGCGCTGATCCTGCTAATCGGGGCCTTGGAGCGCCGCGATTCCAGAAACGGAGCTCAGTTACTCACACAATCCTGTCGGGGGGAGCCAGAGTGACTGCCACATGGTGACGGTGATGCTCCACAGACTGACAGACTGCTGAGAGGGGCGGGGGGTGGAGAGAGGGAGAGAGAGGGAGAGAGAGGAAGAGAGAGAGGGAGAGAGAGAGAAAGGGAGGGAGAAAGAGAGGGAGGGATGAAGACAGAGAGTAAACAGAGTGGCAGACAGAGACCGGCAGAGACAGAAGGAGAGAGAGACAGGCAGTAAGAGAGAGACAAAGAGACGGGGGCACCTGCAAAGGCCTTTGTTGGAGGCATGGGGGTGCTGAGGGACTCAGCTGAGAGAACCCCGCTACACAATGCACCTGACTTCTCTGCCTGCGGGCTGAGCTCTTTCAGAAAGGGACAGAGGTCCGTGACTTGCCTGGTCCTGGGGAGCCCAGGGTCGGGAGGGGGCGGGGCCCTTCCTTGGCTTAGGGCAAAGGTGGATGGCCGTGGGGGTCCCGAGCTAGGCCCCTCCCATCCAGAATCCTGAACAGGGGTTCTAATGGGGGTCCGGAGCTGAAACCCACCTGGGAGGAGGATGTGAGCAGACGGAGGGGCACAGCCGACTGGACGCTCTCAGCCCGCCCTCAGGAAATGGGGCGAGGGGTCCCTCAGCCCTCCCCACTGCCCCTCATGGCCCTGCGTGCAGTCTCAGGGCTGTCTGAGCGAAGGCAGAGCTGCATGAGAGACCCCCGACCCACCCTCCTGTGCCTAGGGGCCTGTCTCCGGCCCGCCAGGAGACAGCAGTGGCCTCAGGCACCGTCTCACCTTGTCCTAGCCTGGTTCCAGCCCCAACACAAAATAGGGTCTCATGCCCTGTTGGGGTGAGCACAGAGCCAGGAGTAAATCCCTGAGCAACCACTGGGTGTGCCTCGCCCTTGCCCCCATCCCCTCTAGGAATAAAAACAACATTCTCTGTTTTGAGGCTGTTTGACCGCGGCTTGAGGCGTCTCCTGCCGGCTGTGGGGCTGAGGGTGAGTTTCTCTCAGGCACAGAGGGGAAGCCCTGTGGCTTCTGGACAGAGCCGGGGAGGCCACAGGGAGGGCAGAGGGTGACGACGCCCCACGGGGAGTAGGCAGTTACCCCCCAAGCCCCACAAATGGGCCATGGGCCACTCTGGGCCACGTTCTGGCTCACGCTGGACCTGACACGGCCAGTTGCCCAGGAGTGATTGGCCGTGAGTAGTGCCCCTGGGGTGGTCGGCTCTGAACCCGGGGTCTTCGTAGGGGACCCGTCATGCTGGCTCTCTGCTTGGCCACCTGCAGCTCTGCAGGCACTTCTGGACCTCAGTTTGCCGGTCTGTAGCATGGAACCGTTTCTCCGCTCCCCCTGTGTGCCTCCCGGCCCACGGGAGGGGAGTGGCCAGGATTGGCGTGGGTCTCCCTCTGAGGGGGGAAGCCCCAGGGTCTTCCCGGCTGTGGAATTTCCCGACTTTCACAATCTCTGGCTGGCAGGTCACAGCCTCCCACTCCCGCCCTGTGGGTGAACGGAGGCGGATGTTTGAACAGTCCCGGGTGCCAGGGCGGGCGGGAACCCCACCCACCGCCCATGCCAACCCAAACAGGGGCCCCATGTGCAGAGCTGCTGGTGAGCATGGCGAGAGGGCCAGGGAGGGCCGGGCAACGCAGGAGAAAGTGGCCTTACCCAGGCCAGCCTTCCTGGCTCTCCAGGGGCAGAAAGCAGAGATGCCCTCCCCACGCCCACAAGGCCAGCACCCCCAGGAGAAGCACCGGTTCCCTCACTTTACCCCAAAGTAAAATTTTACCCTCTGACTGTCCATTTCCCCCTGGAGGGGGGCAGATTCTGAGCAAAGGCGGAACGTCTGAGCCCTCAGCTCAGAGCCTCCCAGAGTCTCACTAGAGGTTCTCTCGGGCTCAGTGGTGATTCCAGAGCTCCAAAGGGCCGGGGCAATAGCACAGTGGGGAGGGCACTTGCCTTCCGTGCAGCCGACCCGGGTTTGATCCCTGGCATCCCATAGGGTCTCCTGAGCACCGCCAGGAGTAATTCCTGAGTGCAGAGCCAGGAGGAACCCCTGAGTGTCACTGGGTGTGTACGCCAAATCACCGCAAAAACCAAACACCAAAACAAAAACCACCCAACCCAAACCAAATGGCAACATTGGTCCAGATCTGAACTTTGGGAAGAGAACACGGGATGCACAGCTCCCTGGCTCCCAACACTCGATGCTGTCACAGACTCTAGTAAGCGTCAGGAAAAAAAAAGAGTCACTGTTCACTGTCCTCCCGTTGTTCGTCGATTTGATTGAGCGGGCCCAGTAACATTGTGAGACTTGTTACTGTGTTTGGCACATCAAATACATCACGGAGAGCTTGCCAGCCTTTGCCGTGTGGGCGAGATACTCTTGGCAGCTTGCTGGGCTCTCTGAGAGGGGCAGAGGAATCGAACTCGGGTCGGCCATGTTGGCTGTGTGCAAGGAAAACGCCCTACCCGCTGTGCTAAGTGTCTACCCCGGCAGCCACAGGCAGAGGGCCAGAGGGTACCACAGAGGGTAAAGGAACAGCCACAGGCCCCGTGGCGATGCTGTGGCATGTGCCACTAGCTGAGCCTGTGGCTGTGTTGACATTAGCGGATGCTGTCCCCCAGACCCAGAGGGAAGAGCTGACAAGAGTCTGGGCCGGGCAGTGAGGGCTTCCCAGGGGCACCACCCACATGAGGGTCCTCTCGGCCGACCCGACACTGGGCAGAGGGGCTGCCCCTTGCTCCTTTCACCCCTTCACCCATCAGAGACCCGTGGGTGCTTCGCCTCTGGATTGCTACAAATGAAGCTGCCGCCGACGCTCTCTGCTCACACAGATTTCTCTTGGCAATCCCCTTTTAAGTCTTGGGGGGAGGCGGCAGGGGTCACAGAAGCCGAGGCACTGGCCTGGCACCTCAGAGTGACCCATGCTGGACACTGCTCAGGGTCCCTCGAGCACCACTAGGATGCTCTCCTGAGCACAGAGCCAGGAGTAGCCCCTGAGCACTGCAGGGGGTGGTCCCCCCAAACAAGCACGGCCAAACCAAGTCTTCTGGGAGTTGTTTAAAGTTCCTGCATCCCACTATAGACCAAACATGATTGCCACTCAATGCCTCTTTTTCAAACCACAACACCCAAAAGGAGAGAGAGAGAACAAAAGGGAATGCCCTGCCACAGAGGCAGGGTGGGATGGGGGGGAGAATGGGGGTGGGAGAGATACTGGGATCCGTGGTGGTGGGAAATGGGCACTGGTGGAGGGATGGGTGTTTGATCATTGTACAATTGAAACCCAAGCACAAAAAATTGTAAGTCTACAACTGTACCTCGTGGTGTTTCACTAATAAAAAATGAATAAAAATAAATAAAAATAAAAAAATAAAGTTCCTGCATCCTCTGAGCAACCCGCCGGTCCCAGGTGGCAGTGATGGCCCTCCTCAGGGAAGCCGCGCTACCGTCAGCCTTCCCGTCCCGGGGTCCCGGTCTCTGCCGAGCGTGAGCTGGTGATGCTGAGTGTGAAGCTTGTCCCGGAATCAGACGTCTGACTTATCAGTCTTCCCTCGCCCCTCAACACACTTTCCCAACCCACAGGGTGTAATTGGCTAATGGGGTCTTAACGGGGGGAGGGGACACGAGGGCCATCCCACCGGGACGCAGTCCACTCTCGTGTCTGGGCAAAGAAGCCAACCATGTCTGTTCTGTGTTTAAGAGTGGCCTCTGGGGTCAGCGTCTGCGAGTCCATTCCATCGCCGGGAGCATGCGCAGAACTGTCGTCATTGAGGGGCTGAGAGCAGAAACATCCCCAGCTGCAGGTCCCCAAACCGGGGGCCAGGCCGGCGGCTGCGAATGGCCCTGCTTGACCACCTCAGCCCCTTCACACGGACGAGACGGCGTCTTGCCTCTCAGGGGCGCCTTGGTAAAGCCGCAAAACCTTATCTGCATCCCACACTCTAATCTCCCTGCATAGGGTCCATCTGATCAGCCCCTCGCTGCGGCAAGCCCCCAAACGCTGCGACCCTCTGCCATTATCAGGCCAGAGCTCAGCAAATCGGAGGCTCCTCTGGGTTCTGTCAAAGGCTTTGGTCATTTTCACCCTGGTTAAGCCCACGAGGCGGGTGCGGAGATGCTTTGACAGCAAGTGGTGATCAGAGATATCATTCTCTGCTAAAGAGGCTGCAGAACCCTCCCGGGCAGATGCCCTCGGGATGGACATTCAATCTGCATGTTTTTTATGGTGCCCAGACAGCCTGAAAGAATGCTGACCCGGGAGGGGAGTGAGGGCTGCAGCGCTCTGTTATCCCCACGCCGATGAAACACAGCTGCTGCCCAAAGTCGGCTTTATTAGAAAGGTCACGCGGAAATCTTCCAGAACATTCTAGAAAGGGGAGAAATGATCACTTGACAAAAACAAAGTGCGCCGCATTAACCTTGGTGAAATCTGCAATGTGTGCACCGGCTTGAGAGTCCGCACAGCTGGCCGGCTTGGGCACAGCTGCCTCCAACTGTCCCTGGAGCCCAGCTGCATCCCCCAGACATGGGAAGCACTTCACTCCGGCTTCCCCCAGACCAAGGCCTGGCTCAGTCCTGGAGCTCCAGGCTGCCCAATTCTCTGGCCACCATGCCCAGATCATCCTCTGGGTGTCTGATGGGACCCCTCTGGGGTTCCCCTGACACAATAAGCATGGGACCTTCTGGACCCTGAACCAGCTTCCACCCCTCCATGGACTGCCAGCCCCCATTCCCCTGCCCCTGAATCCTCTCGTGCTCCAGGGACCATGAACAGGAGGTGACTGAGACTCCTCTACACCACACCCAGTGCCCCAGCCACCAGTGTCCCCACCCCAGAGCCTTCATCAGGGGCCAGGCTAAGCGGGTAGCCAGAACGATCAGCCTCCCAGGATGGTCAGTCTCCCAGAACGGTCAGTCTCCCAGGATGGTTAGTTTCCCTAGGATGGTGAGTAACCCAGTAGGGTCAGTCTCCCAGGACAGTCAGACTCTCAGGATAGTCAGTCTCCCAGGGTGGTCAGTTTCCCTAGGATGGTGAGTCTCCCAGTAGAGTCAGTCTCTCAGGACAGTCAGTCTCCTAGGATGATCAGTCTCCCAGGACGGTCAGTTTCCCCAGGATGGTCAGTCTCCCAGGACAGCAAACTCTCAGGATGGTCAGTCTACCAGGATGGTCAGTTTCCCCAGGATGGTCAGTCTCCCAGGACGGTCAGTCTCCCAGGATGGTCAGTTTCCCTAGGATGGTGAGTCTCCCAGTAGGGTCAGTCTCTCAGGACAGTCAGTCTCCCAGGATGATCAGTCTCCCAGGACAGTCAGTTTCCCCAGGATGGTCAGTCTCCCAGGACAGTCAAACTCTCAGGACAGTCAGTCTCCCAGGATGGTCAGTTTCCCCAGGATGGTCAGTCTCCCAGGACGGTCAGTCTCCCAGGATGGTCAGTTTCCCTAGGATGGTGAGTCTCCCAGTAGAATCAGTCTCCCAGGACAGTCAGTCTCCCAGGACGGTCAGTCTCCCAGGACGGTCAGTTTCCCCAGGATGGTCAGTCTCCCAGGATGGTCAGTCTCCCAGGATGGTGAGTCTCCCAGTAGGGTCAGTCTCCCAGGACAGTCAGTCTCCCAGTATGGTCAGTCTCCCAGGATGGTCAATTTCCCCAGGATGGTCAGTTTCCCCAGGATGGTCAGTCTCCCAGGATAGTCAGCCTCCCAGGACAGTCAGTCTCCCAGGATGGTCAGTCTCCCAGGACGGTCAGCCTCCCTGCTGTATTGCAGGAATCAAGGACTCAGAGCTGCCGCCCTCCGCGGGCTGGCCAAGACCCACAGGTCTAAAAGCCCCTCAGGCCTGGAGGACATGTGTGGGCACCTGAGTGCCTGGCAGCGTCTCCCCAGAACCATCAGACTCAGCCTTGGGGTGAGCTCGGGTGAAGAAAACAGACCTGGAGGAACCACGATGAATCTTGGGGTCACTATCTCGTGCATCAGGGTCACCCCAGAAGCTGAGAAATTACGTTCCCCACCTGAGAACGCCTCTGGCACCTGGCCCTGAAACCGTGCTGCCTGAGGCCAGCTATGTGCTGCGGGGGCGGGGGGGGGGGCCTCACCTCCTCCGCCCCCCCCCTCATGTCCTCTCTGCTCAGCTCTGCAGAAACTCCAGTTTCTGTCCCTGTCCACTCACGTGTTGCCCAGGACCACTATTTCAGAGACCCTCAGCAGGGGTTCCACAGGGCCAGCCCCAGGTCCCTTCCTGGTGAGCACCAGAGAGCTCAGGGCTCTCCACCGTGGGCACAGGGACAGGGTCCATAGCCCCGGTGGCATCTCTTGGCTGTGGGAGGGTAGGGTGGGGCAGTGATACATCTCCCCTGGTCCCCTTCAAGGTCAGTATCCAGGGCTGGGGTCCTGGTGGCAGACCCCAGAGACAGCATCCCGTGCGGTTCCCTGGGCACTGCCGGGTGTGGCCCAGCCCCTTCCCCCCCGCCCCCATGTCTCCCCACTCGACTCCAAGTCAATGCTCATCTCCTCTGGCTAGGAGCTGGGGGTGAACCGCCGGCCACTCCTCCCCGCTCCTGCCCCCAGGGCTGTCTCCTCACCCGGACACCACTTACTCGGGCGCTGGACACCGAAAACGGTTCGTGACACAGGACACAGGATTCACCACAGCACCAGATACAGACACCATAGAGAAGGGATGAACCGGCAGGGAAGGGAGTCAGAGAGCAAAGAGGGGTCCTCTCCGCCAACCCCCTCCTCCCGCACGGGCTCTGGGCGTCCAGTGGCCCCAGGCCAGTTTGTCTGTTTACTGGGCCACACCTGCAGTGCTCCGGGGTCCCTAAGGAGCAGCACGGGTTAAACCCAGGTCAGCTGTGCACCAGGCAAGAGCCCCCCTCCCCCACTTTTATTTTAATCATGATAATGGATGCGGGAGACAGATGCCAGGGGGTGCATCCAGTGAAACACTGATGATGGTCAGGGAAATATTGATGACTGTTTGGAAACACGGGGGGCTGCTGCCAGCTGCCGAAACATTCCCCTCCCTGCCGAGAGAGACCCACCCCGAACCCAGCCAAACCCTCAGATCCTCCCGCCCAGCCGCTGCCCCTCCTGCCCCCAAGACCGAGTGGAGGTTGGAGCCGCCCCACCGTGTCCATCTCCCATCCCCGGAGGAGGCAGCCGGGTCGGATCGATGCGCCACTCAGGCAGCCTGGGCAGGCTCCCGGCGAAGTGCCCAGCTTGGAAGCATGCGAGGACCGTCACTCGCTTGCTTGCAGGCGGCCGGCTCATGCGGGGCCCCTAATTGTCTCACTCACCCTAGCCGCACGGCTCTGCCCAAGTGGATGTGTCTTGATTTGTGAGAAACAAATAAATGTCACGATGCTCCTGGTGTTTCTCTACGGACGGGACAGGGTGCGGGCGCGGCTGCAGGGGCTCGGGGCTGTGGGCTCAAGCCCCCTCTACAAGAAAGGCCAGGAAGGCTGGGAAAGGCGGGAAAAGGCTGGGAAAGGCAGAGAAAAGCTGGGAAAGGCTGGGAAAATGGGGAAGATGGGGAAGGCGGGGAGGGCGACAAGGTTATCCTGGCCCTAGGGTGGCCTTCTGAGAACCTAGCCAGGCTGGCCGGTGTGCTTTGGGGGCCCCTGACTGGTCTGGGGGTGAAGCTGCACAGTTGTGAGTGCAGCTTCCGAGCTGTGAATTCCGCACCCCAACTTCTGAGGCTGTACAAGTGGTGGGAGAGTGACACAGAATGCAAGTCACGCAATGGAACGAAACAGCAGGAGCACGGGGCCCATGGCTCTGCCGCGAGCACAGTGGGGATCATGGGGTGGCAGGAGCACAGTGGGGAGCACGGGTGTGGAAGGAGCACGAGGCCTGTGGCTCTGCCGGAAGCACAATGGGGAGCATGGGTGTGGAAGGAGCACCCCCGTGCCTCTGCTGGGAGCACAGTGGGGAGCACAGGTGCGGTTCAGTGAAGCTGGCCAAGGGCTCAGTAGGCACATGAGGCCACCAGAGAGGGCCAAGGGGAAGGACATATGGTCAGGGGGGGCACCAGGGGGGCTTGCTCCAGGGACTGGCCAGGGACAGCAGGAAGCAGGCCCACCCAGCTCTCCTGACATGCCTGGACCCATAGACTGGAGGAGCAGTACTTGGGGCAGCCCCCTCTGTGCTGGGGGCAACCCCCCTTGCTGGGGACGAGCCCCTCTGTGCTGGGGGCGACCCCCTCTGTGCTGGGGGGCATTGTGCACCAGAATCAAGACGCCCAGCCCCCCAGGGTCAGCGTTCAAACCCCGGACCTCAATCAATCTCACCGCTGCGAGTCTGTGCCTCAGTTTCCTCCTGCATGTGGGGGAGCAAGCCCTCCTCTTCCTGGCCACCCCTCAGGCCTGCCAGCCGGTCAGCCTGATTCCCCTCCTGCTCCCAGAACTCTGGCACAGACGTTTTGTAGGTAGGAAACGTAGGTGCTGTCAAGAGGAGAAACCCAAGGCTGAAACATCAGTGCCAGGGTCACAGGGCATGCTGGCCGGGGTCAGAGGGTGAGCTGATCGGGGTCAGAGGGCGAGCTGATTGGGGTCAGAGAGTGTGCTGGCTGGGGTCTGAGGGTATGCTGGTTGGGGTCAGAGGGCATGCTGGCCAGGGTCAGAGGGCATGCTGGCCGAGGTCAGAGGGTGTGCTGGTTGGGATCAGAGGGCGTGCTGGCCAGGATCAGAGGGGTGCTGGCTGGGATCAGAGATTGTTCTGGCTGGGGCAGAGGACAAGCATGCTGAGGTCAGGAGGTGCGTGGTCAGGGAACAGGCTGCATGGGTTGGGACCGAGGGTACACCAGTGGCGGGCAGAGAATGGACTCTTCAGATGGCTGCATCCTCTCAGCCCTGCAGGCCCTGTCCCAGGACAGCCTCTTGGGGAGGACGGTGCCCCCTTCACACTGTCCTCTATCCTTTACCCTGCCGTCCTCAAGGGGCAGTGTCAAAAAGCAGTGCTGGGTCATTGGCAGTTGTGCCTGCCGCAGATAAGTGGAGATGGCCCATTGCTGCCCCCAACTAGGCCCCAGGGCAGAGCAAAGAGCAAGGGTGCACCCCCGTCTACACCCATACCTATACCCGCACCTACACCCTCACCTACACCCCCCTACACCCGAACCTACACCCCCATACCCGTACCTATACCCACGCCTACACCCCCACCTACAACCGTAACTACGCTCCTGCCTATATCCACACCTATACCCGCACCTACACCCCCACCTACACCTGTGCCTATACCCCCCACCTACACCCACACCTACACCCCATCTATACCCGTATCAACACCCGTACCTACACCCCCCCACACCTGCACCTACACCCATAACTACACTCCCACCTATACCCACACCTACATCCGCCTACACCTGTGCCTACACCCCCACCTACACCCTCACCTACACCTACACCCGTACCTACACTCCCACCTATACTTGCACCTGCACTCGCACTTACACCTGCACTTACACCCCCCTCCCAACTACAGCCCCTCTCCCCCAGGAGCAGGTGTGCGTTGCTTTTACTGCTTCTTCCCGAAGTAACTGCAGCAGCCCCTGAGTAGCTGGGGGTTGAACACCAGGTGAGCCAGATCTGAGCTGTGTCTGGATGGCTATCTGGGGACTGTGACCGGATTTCATCTTACTAGAACGTTCTCTGGTATGACAGCATCTTGGGCCAGCACTGCAAACCCTCCTTCCTGTCCTGGAAGGAAAGGCGGGCGCCTCCGCTCCCCACAGGCAGGTCTGAGATTAGACCCTTCCCGCCTCATCTCAGGCTTCTGGCCAGGGGCTGACGGAGACTGAGGTGGGGGTGCCGGGAGACCCTCTGAGTCGGGGTCTGGCTGCTCTAGCCAGGGGAGGCGGCAGGGCTGGGCATGTCCCCTCTGACACCTGTGTGTGTGCACAGTTCCTACCATGCTGCACCGCCCCCTTAACCCCCTCCCCCCCACCCCAGGGCTCTCTCCATCTCTTGGCTGGGGAGGGAATAGGCTGCCTGGCCCTCCCTGCTCTAAGCAGGTGTGGCGGGGCAGCTCTGGCCCTGGGAAGGGGTCTCCTGGGTGATCTCGACCCCCAGAGCCACAGGGACTGAGACAAGCTGCCCGAGCCCGCTAGAGATGGTCAGGCTGCAGCCATGCTGGGTCTGAGCTCTGCCGACCTGCTCTGGGTGTTCAGCACAGGGGGGTGGCGGCAGTGGGGCGGGGGAGATGCAAGGTGGGAGGTGGGTGCACTCGAGCGTCGAGTGTCCAGTGTCGGGTGCACAGCTGCGATCTCTTTCCTTCCCTTCTGGCGGCCGGCCCTGCATGAAAGGCTCCAGGAGCGTCCTTCTGCTCTGGGCACTTGTCTTCAAAGGCGCTCCTGGGGCTGCTTTCAACCTCCGCCCCCCCACCCCCATCCCACTGCCCCGCACTTTCGCTTTCTTGCTGCTTTCTCGCTTTCTCACTTTCTTGCAGCTCCTTCAGCCTTCCAAGGTTCAAAGCAGCCAGGGCCAGGGGTCACATGAGAGACTCAGGACTCGAAAGGGGCGAAAGTGCTGGGGAGTGCGTGTGCGCCCCTCCCCCAGCCCCAACTCCTCTGTGGGGCTCTGGGCGGGTGGCACAGCGGCAGCAGCCCGTCTGGTGCTGGTCCCATCAGCTCTGGGCACGCAGCCCCCAAGTCCGCAGAGGCATCCCGCTGCATCGTCTGTGGGCGTCTCCCACCAGCTGTGGCCCACCCACGTCTATGACTGAGCTCCCTGGTCCTGGCGCTCCGCCCATGGACGGGACAGCGGCCAGTGACCACCTCGCCCACGTCTTTCCTTGGGGACAGCTGAGCTCACTCCAGATCCCCCGGAGGACCCAGGCATCAAGCCTCTGCCCCCTGTGTCACTCACACCCGCACCCCACCCCTTCCCTCCTCACCCCTACCTCTTCCCTCCTCACCTCTCCTTCCCTCCTCACCCCACCCTCCTCTCCTCACCCCCACCCTTCCCTCCTCACCTCTTCTTCACTCCTCACCTCTCCTTCCCTCCTCACCCCACCCCTTCCCTCCTCACCCCCACCCCTTCCCTCCTCACTCCCATCCTCCCCTCCCCACCCCCACCCCAACCCCCTTCTCTTCTCCCCACTCCCCTTCTCTTCTCTTCTCTCACCCCTACCCTGTCCCGTCTCACCCACACCCCGGCTGTGCTCAGGGATCACTTCTGGCTCTGTACTCTGTACTCCCGGCTCCTGCTGGTGGTCAGGGGACCATACACGGTGCCGGGGCTGGAACTAGTCAGTTGCGTACAAGGCCAATGCCCTCCTCGCTGTAGCGGCCAGCGGTGACAGGATGTGGCCACTTGCAGGTGGACGTGGCAAGGGGGCAGTGCACCCTCTGTGAGGACTGGGAGGGACTCCCCTGGCCGCACCCGCTGGCCCAGCAGCCTAACCCAAGATGACAAAAGTGACTTAGACCCTGCCCCTGCCTGCCCTGTGTCCTGACCCCCTGGGTACCCTCAGCCGGCCCCGCTTCCACCCCTCCCCCACCCTGGCCCATGCAGGCGGAGGGAGCAGAGATACTGTCAGGCGCATTTCCTTCCCTGTGCAAAGCTCCCCCCGCCCCCCTCCTGCCCTAGCAGGGGAGGAAGCGGCAAATCATGTGAGCCCCGGAGGGGTTGAAGGGACCCAGCTTGAGGCCGCTCTGTCCTCCGCCCTGGCTGGGCACTCGGGGAGAGGCACTGCCCTCACTCATCCGCAGATTCAGGCCGCGCTGCTCAAGGCTGACCCGGGCGGGAGAGGAGGCCCCCGGGACTCTCGGGTGACTGAACGGGTCATTACTGGGTCGTGTCTTCTCACAGCAGGCTTCAGAGTCCACGCTCCACCCCGCGATGCCCGGGACCCCCAGGACCACTCTGGCTACGTCAGGGGCCGCCAGGGCTATAGCTGCAGGAGCGGTGCCGGGGTCAGACCCAGCTGGCAGCGCCCACTGTTCCACTTTCCCCCAATCTTATTCTTCAGGAGGTTCCTTTCATTGGTGGGCAAATGCTTGCCTGCGAGAAGCCCATTTATCATCTTATTTATTTATTTATTTATTTATTGCTTTTTGGGTCAGACCCGGCGATACGCAGGGGTTACTCCTGGCTCTGCACTCAGGAATTACTCCTGGCGGTGCTCAGGGGATCATATGGGGTGCTGGGAATCGAACTCAGTCCGGCCACGTTCAAGGCAAGGCCCCAGACAGTGGAGTCCTGATGCCCTCCTGCCCCAGCACGGACAGACGGCCTCCTCGGGATGCCCGATGGCTGCATGGCCTGGCCACTACCCAAGGGGGCCACTGCCGCAGCGGAGTGGCTCACCGGCCAGCACTCACCCTAGCTCGCTCTCCTGGGAAGCTTCTGGAAGCAAGAAGTCCCGCCTTCCCCTGGGCCCCACACTAGTACCTCTCTCCTTCTCTCCCCCCTCCCCCATCCTCTCTCTCTTGCCCTTCTCTCTGTCTCTCCTCTCAGTCGCCGTCTCTCTCTCTGTTGGTCTCTCTTTCTGTTTCTCTCTCTCTCTCTCTCTCTCTCTCTCTCTCTCTCTCTCTTTCTCTCTCACTCTCCTCTTGCAATTGACCATTTGTTCATATTCTGTTTTGTTGTTGTTGCCATTTTATTTATTTATTTATTGTTTCTGGAGGTCTTCGGCTGCCGGGGTTCTGCTCTCAAGAGACATCTTATTATCTCATTCTTGCTTTGGACAACTTGGCAGGCTACCGAATGTAACCTGCCCACACAGCAGAGTCTGGCAAACTCCCAATATGCCAAATACCAGTAACAATGATGGGTCTCATTCTCCTAACCCTGAAAGAGCCTTGAATATGGCACTTTTAAAAATCTCAGGGCTAGGGCGAAGGAGACGTTACTGGTGCCTGCTCGAGGCAATCGACGAACAACAGGATGATCGTGATCGTGATTTATTTATTGCTTTTTGGGTCACACCCGGCTTTGCACAGGGGTTACTCCTGGCTCATGCACTCAGGAATGACCCCTGGTGGTGCTCAGGATGCCATATGGGATGCTGGGAATTGAACCCAGGTTGGCCACATGCAAGGCAAATGCCCTACCGGCTGTGCTATTGCTCCAACCCCTATTGTTGCCATTTTAAAAGCCTTGTTTCATTTCAGCTTATCAACTGCAGATGAATGATTTATAGGGTCGGGAGGCCAGTTGGCAGCTAGAAACGCACAGTATAGAAAACGCGGCCTCCCCACCTCGCAGCAGAGGCTACACGGGGACCCGGCCCAGTCGTGTGATGTCTCCAGAGACAGCACCCTCACGCGGCCAGGCCCTGCGACTTGATCTTCCTGGGCCAGAGAGGGTAGCCCGGGCCAAAGGCGGCTGCTGGTCCCACATGGGGCCTCCAGGCCTGTCAGTGAGGAGGGACGCTGGGCCGTGCCAAGGTGGCTGACCGCCTCCCTGAGAGCCCAGGCACCTCTCTCTGACCACACCCCAGCACAAACAGCTTTCCCCAGCCACACCTGTGTGCAAACAGGCGGCCACTTCCGCCCGCACCTGACTTCATGGCGTGAGAAAGGCCGGCCCACGCCCGGGTCCAGGGGCCTCTTCAGGACACGCGAGCAGCATGCTGTGGGCCTGGGGCTGAATGGGTGGTTTGTCTGAATGAAACTGCTCCACATTCCACTCTCCTCCCACGCTTCTGGGCCTGGGGAAGGCCCCGCCCTTCAGTAGCAGCGTGGGGGCTCTCTCTCCCTCCCGGGAGGGTGCAGGGAGGTCCCAGGCCTTTTCTCAGGGTGGCAGGGGCTGCTGACCCACTTCCCGGCCCTTGTCTTCCTACATCCTGCCTTCCTCCAGAGCGCGGGTCTCCAGGCTGTGAGGCCGACTGAGTTCCTGTGGACTGGCCACACTCACCTGGAGAATTCCAAAACTCCTTGTTGCACTCAAAAAATGATATTTTTTTTTAGCAAAAGAAAAAAAATCTCTCCTGTTTTAGGGGGCTGGAGACTCTCAAGAGGTGCTCAAGGTCTCCGCCACCCGGGCAGTGATTGAAGGGAGGCTCTGAGATGGGCTTCCTGGGGCTGTGACTGGCTAAGCTGAGGACCACGTGGCACTGGCGATAGAACTGAGTTGGGGGCCTGTGCTGACCGCCCCCCATCCCCAGCCCCACTATCTCCCTGGGTCAGGGACCAGCAAATAGACCGGAAATCAAACCAGAAATCAAACGTCCATGTGGGTGGGGCCAAGGGGAATGAGGTGAACCTTCTGGCAGGATGCCCCCATAGCCTGGACCCCCTGGCACCCCTCTACACAACACACAGACGGAGCCGGGCAGGCCGGCCACCGCCAACCACACCACTGTGTTCCCCCAAACCAGTGCCCTCTTCGCCCAGCAGGTGGGCAGAGCAGATGCTGGAGAGGGGAGGTGGAGGGGACACAGCCTGGGTCCCATGCAGCCCCTTGCTCCTGCACCCAGACCACCCTCAGCCAAGTTCCGGAACCCAGAGCCAAAGACTGCACCGGCCTCCTTGGTGGAGGGGTTAGAATTTGATGTTTGGATTTGCTTCCACCAGGCCGGGATGGAGCCCGGGACACACACACACACACACACACACACACACACACACACACACACACACACACAGCAGATACTTGCCACTGAGCCAACCCTGAAGGTCTGCACACACACACATACACACACACGCACACATGCAACACATATGCATGTGTGCACGCACACACACACAGCACACATTCACTGCTGAGCCAACCCTGAAGGTCTGAGGTGTAAAATAAAGTCCAGGCAGGGTGGTGCCCTGAGGGCAGAAGGATCCCCAGGGCCAAGGGTCGTGGTCACTCTCCCCTTGGGTTCTGTGCCCACCCAGGGCAGGTCGAGAAGAGCGGACCCTCCAGAGCAGGTCGGGAAGGCTCCTGCCAGCATTGGGGGCACTGGCTGGGGGCGGGGGCGGGGGTGCTGCCTCTGGACGCACCTGCCCCATGGTCCCTATGGGCGCGTGAACCCCCAGCTCGCCACACCCAATCCCATGGACTCTGTCGAGATTCCTGGGACCCCCGGATTCCCAGAATGGGGAGGACCTGGAAGAAATGCTGGGAAGATTCTGGCCATCTGGCCGTCCCCTGTCCCATACTCTTCCTCGTGCTGACCTGCCTCGGGGGCTCTGTCATACAGGTTCCAGGGGCACCCCAGCGGCACCCCTCCCCCACAGGCCTGTCTCTGTGGGCGTCACTCATCATGGGGAGAGCTGGCATGACCCTGTGGGTGGCAGGGCCCTATCTCAGGGTGCTGACTCAGGGCCAGAGGCCAGGCGAGGACAGGGCGGAGGGTCGGGGGAGGAAGGAGTCGTCACAGAGCCCTGGACGGGGCCCAGTGGTGATGTCCAGCCCCACGGAGGGGACAAGGCTTAGGGTCCAGTCTCCTGGTTCCTGGTGATTTAGCACAGCGACCGCATGACACAGACCAGGAGAGAGGGCCGGCCAGTGAGGACAGGGCTGGACATGGCTGCACGCCTGGTCACAGCCATGGGGACAAGGGTGCCAGCACCTGTTCCCTTCCCACGAGTCTGTCTCAGAGCACTCAGCTCTGTGCCTCCCCACAAGGGTCTGGAACATTCTTGGCCTTGCCAAGCTCAGTTTCCCCAACCCCAAGTGAAATCAGATAACTGAAGGAGCTCTTGGCTTCGGTGAGGATTAAGTGAGGATGAAAACGTTCAGCGCTACACCCACCTGCGCCCGTAAGAGAGTTAAGAGGCCACAGTTAGGGCTGGCCCAAGACTCTGCCTGACCCCTGAAGCTTTTGGGCTGCCATCGGGGCCAGGCCTTCTCAGCCTTGGTCCTGAATTCTTTCTCAGGATCTCAGATAGAACCTCGCACTCCAAGGAGCATGTAAGAAGACTTTTATTTTTTCTTTTTGGGTCACACCTGGCGATGCACAGGGGCCACTCCTGGCTCTGCACTCAGGAACTACTCCTGGCGGTGCTCATGGGACCATATGGGATGCTGGGGTTGAACCCGGGTCAGCCTCATGCAAGGCAAACACCCTACCTCCTGTACTATTGCTCTAGCCCCCGAAGAAGACTTGTCCTTCTCATCCTTCTAACCCGTCATCTTTCCCTCTTAAGCTGCCCCAAGTTGCTACCGTCTGCCTGTACGCACTCTGCTTCCCTTCACCACCCTTCCTGAGAGCTGGCAGCAGACGCTGGGGGCAGAGCACGGGTCTTTGCAAAAAAACCCGACTCTGAAGTTGGTTCCCATCTGCAGTCAACCCCCCGAATAAAGGACAGCGGAAGATCAACCCACTATGCTGGTTCTAAAAGGCGGGTCCTCCCTGCAACACCATGAGCCCTCAACAGCCCGTGTGTCAGTAGGGGCCTTTACCAGCCCCTGGCTTCACCAGAGCGAAAATTCCAGAAAGCCTTTCAGCAGCAACTCGGATGCTTTTCTGAGGTCACAGCAGGTAAGGAGATGCAGACCTTTGCATCTTCCGTGGGATTCACTGTGCGAGCATGAAAGTCCTTTTTCCCTCAAATAATGGAAATTGCTGTAATTATAATCACTTTAGAACACCATTATTATTATTAATAAGAGCAAATTGCTAGTTCGAACCGGTGCCGGTTCTCCACCACTAGAGAGAGTCACAGATAATGGGTATCAGACAGGCGCCCGCATCTCCATGCCAACCTGGTCGACTCCGGGGGCCTCTGGGGGGGTGACTTCACCCCTATTCTGAGTGAGACCCCCGGGCATCGGTCATCTGCGGAAGCGCATTCGAACAGGGATCTTCCTGAGGGAGCTCGGTTGACCCTACTCCTCCATTGCCCACCCGGTCTGGGGGATGGGCTGCTTGCAGACCCCAGAGGAGGGGAGCGGAGGGCGGGGAGAGTCTCCTCCCACACGTGGGGCTGTCCAGCTCAGGCATGAGAAGGCTGGTTCGCGAGCACGTTGGCAGGGACAGTGGAGGGAGCCAGAAGCGGGAGGCAGTTCAGAGTTTGAACCCGGGAGCCTGACTGTCCCACTGCGTGTCTCCCCTCTCCTTCCTGCCCAGTGTGGCACTGGACAGGCCAGTCCCCCTCCCTGGCTCCTGCTTTCAGACCCTCTAACAGGGTAAAAGAAGTCTGAGGTGTTGGGAGGTCAGGGGGTGGGGGGCAGGCGACAGTGCCCAGAGGCATCACTTAATTCCTGAAGCAGCCTGGGTGATTTCCCATCCGGCCCGCATTTCCCTCCACCTAAGCAGTTTTTATTTTGGGCTTTGGAGGATCAGCAGAGAATAGCTGCCTGATCTCTGGCCATTAGCAGAGCAGGGAGACTCACACCACCCAGGGTGGCCAGGGACATCCCGGGAGGTCCAGACGCACCGGCAATGCCGGAAAGCACTGTGGCAGAGAGCTGGCTGACGCGTGCATCTGGCCACTGGGTGGCTTCCTGCTCAGCCAGGCTGGCAGGGAGGCCCTGGAGCTTCAGACCCAGCCAGTGCAAACTCTCAGTCTGATGGCAGGAGCGGCCTTTCCTGGACACACGTCAGCTTTAACTCACCAGTAACCCGGGAGGAGCCGCTTTCCTCAAAGTAAAGATGGGAGTACAGGGGCCTGAGGATGGGGGTGGAGGTGAGGCGGGGAGGGGGGTGGTTTGGGACAGAAGCACCTGCCTTGCCAAGCTTGTGAGGCCCAGAGTTGCTGCCTCTGTGCAGAGGACAGTGCTTGGGGCTCCACCCTCTGGCACAGCTGGTGGATAGCAGCACGGAACCGCGGAGTTGAAACCCACCCCTGCCCCCCAAATGCCACAGAGAAAGGCGTGTGAGCACTGTGTCCAGGAGTACGGCTAGCAGGGGCCACTGGTGTGATCCTGACAGTGGGAGCACGCAGGGCCCCTGAAGCACCACCTCCAGAATGCAAGAGAGCGACATGATGCAAGAGAGAATCCGGCACAGGTGAACATGCATGCATGCCCTGCTAGTCAGAGTGGGCTAACCCATGTATTCTTCATGATGGTGGGGAAGGGCGGGGGATGGGCCCGTGTGGGAGCAGGTGCTGGAGGCACACCTGTTCTTTAGAAGTCATGGTTTTCAATCGAGGCCACAGCCCTAATAAGACAAGCTACTATTAATGAAAGATCAATACTATTTAACATTAACGGTTATGAGGATGACAATTTCACTGTGCTCAGGGCTTACTCCTGGCTCTGTGCTCAGGGTTCCACCATCTCTGGTGCTGGGGATCCACTCAGGCCAGCGCCTTCCTCCTGGCACCATTGATGCGCTGCTACAGGGTCCTCGAGGCGGCTGCTCTGCTCCTTCTTCCCAGGTCTGGGACTCCTTTTGTCCACAGATCCAGGCGGCCCCAAACTCCACGACTTTGCAGAGAGAACTCCCTTCTTCTCAAACATCCAGGAGACCCAGTGTTCAGCCCCGAAATCATGCTTTCCCACCCCGAGATGCTCACCACCCCCATCCCGTGAGATCTCGTGAAGGACACCCCACCAGGTTTGCCCGCAGGCTTCTGCATGGCCTGGCCAGCAGAACCACATCATAGGGTCAAGTTAAGCTTTCTCAGCTGACTTCCTTCCCCAAGCGGGCTCAGCAAACAGCCTCCTTTGGAGAGAGCAAAGGCCACGTGGAGATCAAAGGAGCCAGGATCAAAGTCTGGGCAGAAGGCTGTGAGGGTTCCTTGTCTTTTGGTTTAAATTCATTAAACAACTCTAGAAGTTATTCAGCAGTTTCTTTTTTGGGGGAAAAAAATCTGCATGGCCGATCTTTCTGGAGCGGTGAATAATGCAATTAGATTCACACCAAAGTCCTCAGCACGGTTCTATTTGTGGAGAAATCATTGCCGAATTAGAAGCCAAATGACAACGTTAAAAACACAAACAGAAGCTCCTGGTGAGGGCTCGCTCTAAGGAACCCTGACTCAGTCACACTTGGGCTGGCGGCTTGAAAGCCACCAGCGGGCCCTGACTCTGGGGGACCTATTCCTTTCGCTGTTGGGGTGGCGCGTAAGTTACAAGCCGGGGGGAGCTGCCCGTCTTGCTACCAAGTGTGTCCAGAGACGTACCCGGGCAGAAAGGCTGAGGGGCGGCGCTCGGCTCCTACTGCCTCTTGTCCGGGGGCTCCACCTTCCCCGCGGTGCCGAGCCCAGAGCCCTGGGTACACGCGAGTGCGCGGCCGCCTGGGCCGGCCGGAGGAGTCCGGCGCGGAGAAGGCGGCGCCAGCACCCGGGGAAGTGGCTGGAGAGGGCTTGCTGGGCCAGCGCCCCTCTGCAGGGCAGGGAGCCCCCAGCCCTCAGGTCCCGGGACCCCCAGAAGATGCCGAACGGTGGCGGCATTGCGTCCCGGACTCCCCGAGCCACGGCGTCCCCGGGCGCTCTGGGGGCGCGCGCGGGTCGGAGCGCCCGTCCCAAGTTGTGCCAACAGCGCTGCGCGCGCGCCCTGCGCCCCCGGCCCCCCGCCCTCCTCATAGCCAGCACACACGGCTGGGACCCCCGCCACCCACCCCCCGCACCTACCGTTTGCGGCGGGGTCCCGAGCTGCATCTCCAGGTAGTAGCCACGGCCTGAGTCGCCCTGCAGGTTGTCCACCATGGCCAAGAAGTTGACGGGCCCCCCGGCGGGCTCCAGGGCGAGCGCCAGCCCGGGGGCGCGGGGCGCGGGGCGCGGGGCACGGGCGGCGGCCACGCGCAGGGGCAGAGCCAGGGGCGCGGGAGCCGGAGCGGCGCGCAGGAGCCCCTGGGCCAGCAGCTGCAGCAGCAGCGCGCGCGCCAGGGCCATGCCCGGGCCGGGGTCCGGGGCCGCGGGGTCGGGGCGGCGGGGGGACCCGGGAGGCGGCGGCGAGCCGGGCAGTCGGCGGCGGACGCGCGGGAGCCGCCCCAGCCCGCGCCAAGTTGTGCGAGTTGGTGGCCGCTGCCCCCTCTGGCGGCCGCCGCCCGGCCCGCGCCGCGCTCCTCCCCCGCGGCCAAGGTCAGCGCGGGGCCCGCGCCCCCCCGCCGGGGAACCCCGCTGGCCCCCGGGCCGCCCGCTCGGCGGATGTGACGAGGCACCAGGGACCAGGGGGGACAGTTTCGGGGATCCCTTAAAGGGGCAGCGAGGGCCGAAGCCGCGCCCCGCCGCCCCCCCCCCGCCCGGCCGCCGTCGCCCCCCCAGCCACGCATCCCGCGGCGGCTTGGGGAGGAGGATCTCGAGGAGCCCGCGAGTCGGGCCTCACCTCAAAGAGTACCCCGGGCTCCCCTGAGTTTTTTTTGGCGGGGGGGGGGGGGTGGTCGGGCAGTCCTGCGCCCCCCGCCCCCAAGTCCCGTCCCCCTCTCCTCTGTATTCCCGAGTGGATTACTTGGACGAAGTGTGAGCGGAGGCTGGGAAGGGGGTCTCTAGGGTGGCAGGGGGCGGCGAGGATCCCCCTATACACAGCGCTTTGCTGTGTCTGGGGGCTGTGTCTGGGGGCGTTGTCTGCGGCACCGGGCTCGTGCGCCCTGCGGAGCGCACCTGGACTCGCTCCATCCCGGGCCTCAGGGTCCTAGCATCCCGCCCTTGCCCTGGACCGGTGCGGCCAGGCCCGTGCCGCGCTGTGTGGGATGTTAGTTAGGGCTCGCAACGGCCCTGGCCCCAGCTCAGCGCCATCGATCTTGCTGCCAAAGCCCCGGGTAGGTAGCCGGGTCCGGGCGCCTCCCGCCAGGGAACCGTGCTGGATGTTTGCAGACACAGCCCACCCGTCCCAGGGCGGCGTCGGGCTGGCGCTGAGCGCACTCGGCCCGGCAGTGCCAGCTCCGGAGACTCCCGGGCGCCCCTGTTCCCGCTTGCAGAGTCCAATCTGGCACTGACCCAGCCGCTTGGACAGGGCGGTCTGGGTGCGGGTGCGGAGATGACTTTGCGCTAAGTGACACTTTTCCAGGCAAGACCCCAAGCTTATCACCACCCCCATCCCCCATCCCTCAGCCTCAGGGCCAGCCTGGCTGGTGTATGGCAAAACCGAATGGACATTCCTGCCCCACGCGGTGCCCACACGCTGAGATTCATTTCAGGGCCAGGCTGCAGATAAAGGACCTTTTCCACAGTGCTGGCCAGGCTCACGGTGCTGCGTTCGGGGCCTCCAAGGAGCTCACGGGACAGGAGTCAGCTGTGGTGGGGGTATCTCTGTGGGCTTCATGCTGGGGTCCTCCTTCCCTCCCCCCCTTTATACTAGGGTCCTCTTTCCCTCCCTCCCCTCATGCTAGGGTCCTTCTTCCCTCCCTCCCTTCATTGCTAGGGTCCTCTTTCCTTCCCTGCTTTCTCTCTCCCCCTCCTCTTTCTCACCTCCTGTCCCATCCCTGGGGGGAGGGGGTGGCCTTCCCCCTTTCCTGGGCCTCCCTTCCCCCTACCCCTCCCTCTCTGCCTGTCCTTCCTGTCCTTTCCTTCCTATCCCTTTCCTCCTCCTTTTTCCAAGGTTTGGGTCACACTGTGGGCACCATATGCAGAGTTGAACTGATGTAAAGCAGGACGTAATCCCAGTCCAGTCTCTTGGGTCTCACCCCTGCTCCCCTTCCCTGTCCCCCTCCTCCCCTTCCTCCTCCCCTCCAGGCTGTATAAGTGCCTCCATTTTCACCCACACAAGTTTCCTTGTGCACCCAGAGAAACAAAGGCCTATTGTTGGGGTGCCCTAGCCTTGCAAAGACCAAGCCTTCTCACTGAGCCTGTGTGCTAGTGAGCAGGGGGGTCTCACGTGCTCCCCCCCCCCCCAACTCTCCCAGCAGCTCTCCTCCTCTCACTTCTGATTGCCTTCAGTCCCTGCTCTGTACCGGAGGGCAGCTGGCTGGACCCCTCACACTGTGAGACCCACCCGTAACCCAGAGAGATTTTGTTCATCTTCCTCAGACCCGTTTCTTGTTACCTAATTGTGAATTCAAAATGAGAACGGTCCTGGGCCACCGTTCCCTATCTCTGTTCCACATCTGGAGGAAGCCAGCAGCACCCGTGAGTGTTTCCCCACCCCGCCCCCCTTCAGGCGAGCAGGCAAACCTCCCATTTTGCACCACGTTTTGGGTGCTGTGGCCGGAGTCTGGTCTCTGTTTTGTGTTCATGAATCCTAGAGAACCTCCAGGAGAAGATGAGTGACAGAGGTAAGTCACATGCGAGTTGCATCTTAAAGCAGGGGTTTGAGTGAGGGGTCCCTGGGCGGGGGTCCCCTGCATTTTCTGGAGTTTTCAGAGATGATGAGGGAGGCCCTTTGGCTACCTATGGCCCCTGGGGCACCCCCGAGGTTACCAGACCCCAGTTCCTGGGCAGAGGTGTCACCCACTGTTCCTCCCCACCCCCCACACACACCTCCTCTGCTCCTTCCAGCACCTTCTCCTTGGAGCTCAGACACACCCTTCTCTTCGTTTGTTCTTTCAAAACCTGTTTGAGCCTCCGCCCTTCTGCAGTGCCTGGCGTGCATTCCTTAGAAAGTGCCTCTGAACTCCCCCACATGTCCTCTGCCTGCTCTGTCCCCCCAGCCCCTCCATGTTCTGTGCCCCACCCCCCCAGGAGAGAGAGCCCAGGCCAGAGGCTGAGCAGGTCAAGGTGAGGCCACTACAATATCCTGCGACCCCACACCTGGGGACCTGGAGAGCACTTCCCCATGAGTGTCCCTCACATCCACTGTCACCTCCAGCCTTCTGTTCCGGGCTGGGGCGGGGGCCCACTGACCCCCAAGCTCCTGTCTTTCTTGGGCACAATCAGAGGCGGGTCCGGGGTCACTTGGAGGCGAGAAGCAGCCTCTGTCGCCTCCAGATGCTTCCGCGGCATTCAAACTCCCTTGTTCCTTTAAGAAAGCGCATTGATTGCCTTTGAAAAATGCAGGAGAACCAAGTTCCTCAGGGAGCCGGGAGCCAGCAGAAGGAGGCCAGGAGCAAGTACTCAACTTTTCTCCTTTTGTTTTCTTTCTTCTTCTTATACTCGGTGATTTACAAAGTTGTCCATAATAGACATTTCAGGCATTCATTGTTCTAACACCAATCCCACCACCCATGTGACCTTCCCTCCACCAGTGTTCCCGGTTTTCCATCCGCCCTCCAAACCTGTCCCCTTTGCAGACACAAAAACATCTGCTTTATATAGATTTTTAGATAAAATGGCAAATAGAAATATGAAATAGATCAGTGAAAGCCAATTTGCGACTGTTGTCATCTGTCCCAGTAGGGTCACTGCAGACCTTGAGGAGTGACTGGCCTGGTTGGTGCTAGTTGAGTCTTCTGTCCTCTTGTTTCTCGCCTTGAGCTTTGTGGGTTTTCACACAACTTTTCCACCCACCCAGTTGACTGTGCTCCCCGGGGGCTGTCAGCACTCTGAAACTGGGAGATGCCGCATGACCACACATGTGGCCGTATGCTCTGGAACTGTGGGGCTGGGACTGTTTGGTGGTTTGGTGGCTTGATGAGGTTCAGTTGTGGAGCTGGGCTGTTTCTGTGCTGAGGGTGTCAGGTGGGGTGGGCTGTCCAGCAGGGGCAGGGGGGCACGAGAATCTGCCTGCCCATATTCCACGCAGGCCCCGGAGTTCTCAGCCTGGTGCACCTGAGACAATTCAACGCTTGGCATTCCCTTCAAGATGAGTTTTGGCGCTGTGCCACCATTTTTCCCTTAGCTTTATTTAAACATCATGGTCTACGAAGTAATACAGTTGTTTTGGGGATTCAGTGTTCCAACACTCATCCCATCACCAGTGGGATCTTTCCTCTACTGGTGTCACCAAAATCCTGCTCCCTTAGCAGTGCAAAGTGATTTATTTTATATCGCTTGTTTTGCAACAAAATGGTAAATGGAATTATCAAAATAGTTGAGAAAAACAAAGTTTGTGAAAAGTATTCTATTTCACAATGGAGAAATCAGTCATTGAGAGTTTACGGAGCTGTCTGTTGCTAGCTGACCTTCTGTGTTATTCTTTATTGAGCTTAGTGGGTGTCTATGCCCTTTGCCATTTAGTTTGCTGTGCTCCTAGTGGGCTGTCGGTATCATGGAATTTGGAGGTGTCTTGCAGCCACATGAGCCGCCACGCGTCCCAGGAGCTGTACACTGGGATGATTCTCTGCCTTGGCATCCTTGAAGTTAGCCATGAAGCTGGACCCTTTACGTGCTGAAGGCTGTGGAGTGGGTGAGGCTTCTAGCAGCACAGTGTGGGGAACGCATCTGCCCCTGCTCTGAGAAGGCCCTGGAATTTCCAGCCTGAGATGGGTGTACACGGGAGTCTCACTGTCTGGGCACCCCTCCTGAGATCCAGCATGAAGCTGTGAAGTTGGGTCAGTTCTCTGCCAGAGACTGTGACTTTGGGTGCAGAGTGGGGGCTTCGGCAGGTGAGGACTTAGGGGGCTGGGCCATTCTGTGCTGTAAGAAGCCGGGTGCAGGTGGGGGGCACTGGGGCCTTCTGGCAGAGGCGAAATCTGCCCGTGCCCATTCTGACATATCGATTTGTCTGCATCAACAATCCCTCAGCCTGGCATGCTAAGAGGGAGGGGATCACTCCCTGGGGACTGAGGCTCAGCAGGAAGCAGGAGCGGGAGGATGGCGGGCTGCCCGCCGTCTCCAGCCAGGACCCTGTGCAAGCGCCCCACAAGCATACCTGAGAGGTGACACACAGAAGCCCACCCCACACTCAGAGGCTCCGAGACAGCCCAACACCCTATTCAACCTCTCTCAGATAAATCTCAGCATGACTGATGGGCTGCTGCCTGGGTCACCAATAAAATTTTATTGAGACACCAGATCTGTTTGTGCACACAGTTTCAACACATCCCTTCAGGACTTTCCTTCCTTCTTTCCTTCCTTCCTTCCTTCCTTCCTTCCTTCCTTCCTTCCTTCCTTCTTTTTTCCTTCTTTCCTTCTCTTCTTCCTCCTTCCCTCCCTCCTTCCTTCTTCCTTTCCTTTTTTCCTTCCCTCCCTCCCTCCCTCCCTCCCTCCTTCCCTCCCTCCCTCCCTCCCTCCCTCCCTCCCTCCCTCCCTCCCTCTCTTTCTTCCTTCCTCCCTTCCTTTTTTCCTTCCTTCCTTCCTTCTTTCCTTCCTTCCTTCCTTCCCTCCCTCCCTCCTTCCTTCCTTCCTTCCTTCCTTCCTTCCTCCTTTCCTTTTTTCCTTCCATCCCTCCCTCCCTTTCTTCCTTCCTCCCTTCCTTTTTTCCTTCCTTTTTTCCTTCCTTCCTTTTTTCCTTCCTTCCTTCCTTCCTTCCTTCCTTCCTTCCTTCCTTCCTTCCTTCCTTCCTCCCTCCGTCCCTCCCTCCCTCCCTGCCTCCTTCCCTCCCTCCCTCCCTTCCTTCCTCCCTTCTTCCCTTCCTCCCTTCTTCCCTTCCTCCCTCCCTCCCTCCCTCCTTCTCCTCTTTCGTCTTCCTCCCTCTCTTCCGTCTTCACTCTGCACTTGGGGCTCTCCTGGTGGTGATCAGGGTACTGAACCTGGGTCAGCTGCTTGCAAGGCAAATACTTTTCAATCCACTCTCCCTCCAGTTCTTATTTCAATAAAAACTGTCTTCACTCTCAGTGGTGGGAAAAGATGGGTTCAGCCAGCTCCTTGGTGTTCATTGCATTCCTAGGACTGCTGTGGTGGCTTCAGAGAGTCAGGGGCCCCACCCCAGTTGTGCTGTCCCTGGGTCTATGTGGACTGACCGACCATCTCCTGCCCCTCCTCTGATCCAGCATACAAGCAGGGTGGAGCTGGAGGGTGGTTGGGTGTGGCGGCTGCCTTCCCGCAGGTGGGTGGGGGACTGAGTCTAGAGCCAGGAAAGCACCTGACCGGGCCAGCCGCCAAGAGCAGTGGACACAGCATGGGATTTGGCTGTGGCTTCTGGATCCCAGTAGGAGCTTCCACACCCCAAACTCTACCTTTGTCACTCCGACATGCCCGACACTCCCCCAGTCCTGGTTGGCCTCTGGGGCTCCTGCTGATCGGCTTCCGGTGGGGCAGTGGCCTGTCCTGCTCTCGGGGCACTGTCCTGTGAGGTCACTGGGTGTGGTGGCACCTTGGGGTCGGGAGGGCAGGCTGGGGCTTCTGGGTTGCTCCTCCCAGGAGGAGGCGTAATGCACCTGTGTCAATGGCTGGGCTCCCACGCCAGGCCCCATGCCGGGTTTGGGCTGACGATCCTGTCTGTGCCCTTGGCTAGCATCTCCGATGTTTCTCCTTCACGTGGGCCTTGGAAGGTTGTGCCCCAACAGGCTGGGGTGCACAGGGTGACCAGGTTCGGGGCTGCTTCGCCTTGTGAGCACTGCAGGAGGAGTCCGACCTCCATCTGGGATGGGGTGGTGATCGGCGATAGGCTCTTGAGTCTTTGAATTTTTTGGTTCTAACACTATGCCCAGGGGGCTTGGGTAGTACTTCTGGCTCAATGCTCGGGTAGGTGCTCCTGGCAGTGCTCAGGGAGCCGTGTGGGCTCCTGCAGGAGGCAGGCACCAAGCAGGAAGAGGGGCAGAGCACGACTCCCCACCCCAAGTCCTGCCTGGCACAGTGCCCATCTTGGGCCTGCTCCCTGGCACCAGGCGGACCTCCTGCTGGGTGCCACTGGGCAAGGACCTGCCCAGTGCCACGTGGGCCCTTCCTGGATCAGCAGCTGCCCCTCCCTGGCCCTGCACCCACTTCCCCAACCAGGAAGCTGCCTCAGTGTCATCCTGGGGACACTCAGGGAAACGGACTCCAGGAGGCGCAGAGCCAGGCCAGTCCCAAGGATTCCCACGTGCTGCTCACCCTGCACCCAGCACTGCTGCTCAGGGGTCACCCGGCACCCACCTCCTCCACCGTACAGCACACACGGCACACACCTCCCAGCACACACACACAGCTTACACACAGCACAGCCCACACAACATATTCAATATACAGAACATTCCACATAGCAACCCAATACACACACATAATGCACAGCACACACCAAACACACACAGCGTACACAGTATATGCAGCACACAGCACTCTGTGTGCTATATGTACCACGTGTGATATGTGTGTTGTACATAGTGTGTGCCATGTGCCACGTGTATGACTCATGATGTAGGTAGTATGTGTATCCCATAGTGTGTGATGTATGTTGCTGTCTGTCGTATTGTGAGGTGTGTATTGTACGGAGTTTGTGTGTTGGATGTGTTGCACATCACATTGTGAGGTCGTATGCTGCATGCAGTGTGTGTGAGGTGTGTGTGTGTTGTAGGTGGTATGTGCGTGCTGTATGTAGTATTGTGAGGTGTGATGTGTGTACTATGTGTGAGGTCTGTGCTATCTACAGTCTGTGTGGGCTGTGGATACTGCATGTATTATGTGTGAGATGTGTGTGATCTATGTAATAAGTATGAGGTTTGTAGGCTGCATATAGTATGTGTGAGGCATGTGTGCTTTTTTATTTTCTTTTTGGGTCACACTTGGCGATGCTCAGAAGTTCCTCCTGGCTCTGCACTCCTGGTGGTGCTCCAGGGACCATATGGGATGCTGGGAATCGAACCCAGGTTGGCTGTGTGCCAGGCAAATGCCCTCTCCACTCTGGTATTGTTCCGGCCCCTTGTATAATAAGTGTGAGGTATGTATGCTGCATGTAGTATGTGTGAGGTGTGTGTGCCCTGTTGTATGTGTGAGGTATATGTTCCATGAGGCCTGCCCACTGTCATGTCCCTATCTCCTCTTTGAGTCACTGAGTGGCCAGATCTGGACAGCTCCAGCACACTGTGTCCTTCCTGCGCATCCATGACTGGCTGATGGAGGAGGGCATGGCGGTGGCCGATGGGATACTTAGGGGCCTGCAGGTTTTGAGAGCACCTCCTGGGCCAGCCTGGGCCTCTTAGGAGCAGGGTCCCGCCCAGGCAGTGCCTTTGGTGACAAGTGTCCACTTTCTTTGTGTCCTGGTCACTGGACACGGTGATGCTGCAGTGTCCTCGAGGTCCTGTTGGGAGACCAGGGAATCATAGTGTGGTCCTTTGCTGCCCCTGGACAGAACATGCTCTCTGGGCAGGAATGAGGGGCCCGTGACGCTGCATTGGTCGCATGCACCCACCAGCCAGCCCATCAGTCCCTCTTTGTCCCTGATGAGGGACCAGGGCTTTGCTCTCCCGCTGGTTGGGAGGGAGGCACGTCAGGTAATGAAGAGGTTTTCCTGCTTTTGTTCCCTTCAAGAAATAAGGCGGAGCTGCTCCAGACGAGGGGGGGGGGGGGATCGGACACACCCCTAGGAGCGGAGACTGAGGGGTGCTGGGCCGAGAATGGTGAGAATGGCGGGGGTGGGGGGTCGGCTGACACAGCTGCTTCTCCCTTCCCCCGTGCCCAGCTGGGACCCCCGAGCCCTCCCTCACAGCGCACTCTCCGTCCTGGCCTCTGGAGCTCTCCTGGAGACTTCTCATTTCCTTCCCTAAGGTTGTGCTTGCTGGGCCCAGAGGGAGTTGCCTTGTGTGTGGCTGACTCAGGTTCCATCCCTGGCCTGGGTTAGGTCCCCGGCATCCCATAGGGTCCCCCAAGCCCTGCCAGGAGTAACTCCTGAGTGCAGAGCCAGGAGACAGCTCTGAGCACTGTCGGGGGTGGCCCCCAAACAAAGCTAACAGCTGGGCTTTCTGGGTACAGATGGGGCTGACTCAAACACCCAAAGCGCTGGCTAGAACTGCCCCTTCCTCACAGCCCTGGGGGCCGCCAGCTTCTGCTCCCGCCCCCCCGCCACCTCCCCACACACCTCACCCTCGCCCAAAGATCCCACGTCACTGTCTGCAGCTGGTTTTGCTGATGCCAACAAAGCCCCTCCGTGGTGTGGGGTCAGCTGCACACGGCCTCGATGGACAGCTTGCGTTCTGCCAAAGGAACTTCCTGGAAGGTTTTCATGAAGAAGAGCATGAGTCACTCAGGCAAGGCTGGGGTGTGTGTGTGTGTGTGTGTGTGTGTGTGTGTGTGTGTGTGTGTGTAATGGCAGACCCTCCTCACCATCCTGTGGGAGGCGGGAGGTGGGGATGGATGGCCCAGGGAGGTGGCCTCCGGGCTGGTCACCCCAGGTGCCCTGAGTACCGGGTGGGGGGCTGTTCGCTAGGCTCACTGCAGGGGGAAGGTACTGCGAGACCCCTGGAGGAGGTGGGGCGGGCGCAGTGGGGCCTCGGGGGGCATGGCAGGGAGCAGTGGGGGACCCCCACACCCCACAGGTGGGTCCCTAGCGAACTTGCCCTGGCTCTTCCGGAAGAACTTCCTGATCCCCAAAGAGTCCGGGCGCCCCTTTGAGATGGGGGATCAGGCCAGTTCCGAGGGCATCACTCCCTCTGGCCTGCCCTCTGCAGCCCTGCTCTAACCACGAGTCAGCAAATGTCCTGCAGCGGAGCTGGCCGGGCCCTTCTGGCTGCAACTCACACTCACTGGGGTCACTCACTGGTGGTTGTGCTGGCATGGTGGTGGGGTGGTGGGGACATTGAGCTGGGGTGTGGGCACACTGCGGTGGTGGGGGGCATTTCTGCAAAATGGGTTCAGTGGTCACAGCTGTTGTCCAGGGCTGCGTTTGTTCCTGATGGTGGTCCGTGAGCCCAGGTGGGATGGGGCGACTGATTCTGGGCGTTATGAGGAAGTTGGCAGCAGTAACTGTTTTTCTGAACTTACAACAGGCAACAATTAATTCAGATTCCCCCCCATGCCAGGAATTGAAGAGTTTCTGGAGCCTGAGGACTGGCTGGCTCTGTTGGCTAAAAAGGGACCCCCACAGGAAGGGGTCCAAGGCGCCCCCAGGTCACATGTGGCTGCTCTGGGAGGCCCGAGACCTCCGGCTGGCCCCAGCCGTCAGTCCTGCTGCTGGGCTCTGGACCCACGTGGATGAGCACGCTGTGTGTGTGTGGGAAGCAAGCAGCTGGCGGTGGGCGGGGCTGGGGGTGGGTGGGCACCCACTGAGCCGGGAGGGTCCTGCCCGCAAGCACCAGGCACCCAGCCCAGTCTGGGCCTCCCAGCACATGGTGGGGGGGGTCACGTCAGACTCCGACCCAGGCTCTGGTTCCTGCCAAGACGCCTCCCGTACTCGGCAAGCCGGGAGCCGTTCCGAGGACGCAGCCAGAAGCCCACTTGGCAGGAAGGCGGTGTTGGAGCATGGCGTGTGTGGGCTGGGACGCGGCTGCCGTGTGCTTCCGTGGCTGCTCGTGCAGCGTGACCCTGCGTGCGGGGCCAGCGGGGGAGGGCTGGGCAGCAGATGGACAAATTTTTCCCAAATTTCTTTTGGAGCCAATTTCAAAGGTAGCGAGGTGGGAAACTCTGAGTTCCCCTGCAGCTGGGAGGGCTCACGTGCACTCCTCAGGGTGCCGTGTCCTCCCCCAGCTGCATGGGGATGGGGAGGCAACATGGGAGGTGACGACGGAACTCAGCAGGTCCCTCTTGCCACAGCTCGGAACGCAGTACGACTACCGCGTGTGCACCTGTGTGTGCATGTATGTACACCAGACTTGTGCATGAACACACATGTGCTGGTGTGTATTGCCCCCCATAGACACATGGGTAAATGTACATACAGGTATTCATATATGTACTTATACCCACGCATGCACATTTATGTGTGTTTGTACACATCTGTGCTCATGTGTACATATACAGGCGCTACTGTGCCACTGGATGTGTTACATACAGGTGATGATATGTATGGACCACGTGTTTCTATATACCTGCATATAGACACACATGTTCATGCATGTACAAATATAGTCTTATGTGTATGTGGATCTATCTGTGTTCATATGTGATGTGTGCCCATTCATATGCACTCATATGTTTCTATGTGTACATATGTATGCTGGTGTGCACAGAAGCACGTGTGTCCACACCAATGTCTGTACACAACTGTGTCCTTAGGTGTGTGCACATAACTTGCTGGATCCTACACACTGATCCCATACACTGATCGATTCTACACACGGATCCTATACTGGATCCCACACACTCCTGCACATAGATTCTATACTGGATCCCATAGACTGATCCCAACACTGATCCCACACTGGATCCCACGCTGATCCCACACACGGATCCCACACATGGATCCCACACACTGATCCCACACACTGATTTCACACTGATCCCACACTAGAACCCACACATTGATCCCACACGCTGATCCCACACTGGATCTCACGCTGATCCCACACACGGATCCCACACATGGATCCCACACACGGATCCCACACACTGATTTCACGCTGATCCCACACTAGATCCCACACATTGATCCCACACGCTGATCCCGCACTGGATCCCACGCTGATCCCACACACGGATCCCACACACGGATCCCACACACTGATCCCACACACTGATCCCACACACTGATTTCACACTGATCCCACACTAGATCCCACACATTGATCCCACACGCTGATCCCACACTGGATCCCATACACTGAGCGAACTGGGCTTGGCACTGGCCCGCATTTGAATGCATTCCCAGTGACTGTGCAGCAGTAGAGGGGAGATCTCGGGGGTGTGAGGGAGGCCCAGGCACTCTGTGATGCCCTTGGGAACTTCACCTTCACTCTGATCCGACGTGAAGGAACACCAAGCTGAAGGCCCATGCCAAGCAGGGTCGGAGAGACAGGCGGAGTCAGGGTGCCCAGGGTATGGGGGGTGGCTAGAGACCCACAGTGTTCAAAGGGGAAACCCAGGGGCCACGTCAGCTTTCGGGTAAAAATCCATTTCGATGTACCCGGAAAAATAGCTTCTGTGGTGAGGGGTGGCACCGGGCGCCTTAAGAATCCCCAGCAGGTAACCAGCAGAGCCCGAGCAGGACCGTGGACACTGGAGGAGATGGACTTGCTGAGGATCAGCACTTGGCCACTGAGGCCCACACCGAGCACAGCCGGCCAGCCTAGACCCACGACTGTCCTGGCCAGAGATGTGTGAGAAACAGCCCTGGAAAGGACTCAGGGAAGAGAAAGTAAATATTGACTTACACTCACCTCCTCTAAAGATCCCAGGGTAAACACGGGCTAAAAGGGGGACAAAGAAATCTGAGATTGTGTGATTTTTCTAGAATTTTCTAGAAGACTCTGTGGAAATAGATGATGCTCACCTCTGACATTGACATACTTTTTAAGAAATTAGATCGCAGTGGCCTGTTGGATATGATCTTGCATAAATGGGCACCATCTGCATTTTAATGACATATCACTTTAATTTTGTGCAAATAGGACAAAGTTCTTAAGGAAACAAACTGTGTGGCCTCATGAAAATAGAGTCACCTGGAGATCTTTGCAAACACTCTCTGGAGTGACAGGAGTCTCAGGTTTGTCACTTTTTGTTGGAAGGTGGGAAGTGGGTAGACAGCTGTCCCTCCCTTATACTTGCTCCAGACTTCTTAGGTTTTATTTTTAGGCCAACACAGAAGGGAAAGCTTCTGGAGACAGGTGAGGCGGTTAAAAAGTAAAAAATGGTGATTAAGAGGGCCAGAGAGATAGTGCGATGGGTAGGGTGCTTGCCTTGCATGCAGCTGACCTATGCACGCTGTCTGGTCCCCTGTCTGAGCCCCACCAGGAGTGATTTCTGAGCACAGAGCCAGGAGTAAGCCCTGATCACTGCGGGGTGTTGCCCCCAAACAACAACAACAAAAAAATTGTCTAAGAAATAAGCATTCCTTTGTAGGAATAAACACTCAGAGAGGGACAAACCACGCCCTGAACTAATTGCAGTAAATATGGCCAATGAGGCTCTTCCCCACCACCTTCGACCACACCCCAAACCTTTGCCTCTGGCGGCTTCTACCCTCACACCCAGTCTTCCCTCTCCCAGGGCCACCCTGAGGCCACTGGCAAGTTGTGTGGGGTGGGAGGGAGATGGGCCCTCACCCAGCTCAGGACTCCAGCATCCCCCAGGAAGCGGGGTCCAGGCACCCGTGCCAGTCTTGTGCCCGTTCTGCTCCAGAGCCCCCGGGGAAGCTTGAGCTCAGAGTGGCCAGGGCTCCGTGGGGACAGGGACCGCGCCAGGGTGGCTCTGTCTCTGCACTGCCCCTTGGAGCCACATAGCCGTGGTCTAATTGTCAGGGGGTTCCTGCTGTCTCCAGGCTTTTCTCTGTCCAGCTGTCAGGCAGTTGGGTTCAGAATCTGCTCCAGAGCCATCGGGACGGCTAACAAACGCTGATTGATCTCAGCCGGGCACCGTCTGCCTTGGGTAACTTCTTGTCTTCTGGTTACCCTTCACCCCAGTCCTCTCCTTTCTGCTTTAAGTGCTGACTCCAGCAGGCAGTGTTCTGCAGGGAAGCTGGCCTGCTCTGTCGCAGTGCTCTCCCCGTGGCCTGCGTCTCCCTAGCCTGGTCTGACACCCATTCCTTGGGGGGCCAGGTGGGCACAGAGCGC
Organism: Sorex fumeus; assembly: GCF_029834395.1. NCBI lineage: Eukaryota > Metazoa > Chordata > Mammalia > Eulipotyphla > Soricidae > Sorex > Sorex fumeus. The sequence goes on along the minus strand of NW_026606098.1, from coordinate 4,343,004 downwards.
GTGCATCTCTGGAAGGCGGCCTGGTTGGCTGCTTCCCGGCAGGTGTGCTGCATCAGCCCTGGTCCATGATGGGGAAAGGCTGATGGCTAAGAAGACAAACAGCAGACGAGACCGTACCTTAGCTCTGTCCCATGCCACCTGGGGGGACTCAGGCGAGGTTTTGTTTTCAGAGACAAGGGTGGCGTCCGTCTCACCGGGAGGTGTGGGTTGTCTCAGGGATTAAATAAAAATCAATTTGGCTGGATCTGTGGCATCATGCCATGGGCGTGCAAAATGCTTGGGGCCAGGGAGTGCGGGTGTCAACATTTCCTGTACAAGGGGGCTGTGCTAGAGGGAGCAAAAGAAGAGACAGAACTCTGGAAGCCCACCTGGAGGGAAGCCCAGGTGCGAGGCAGCTGGGGGACATGAGGGAGAGGGCCAGCATGGGGCACTCGGTGTTCTGGCCTCATGTTGGTGTCCTTCAAGAAGAAGTGCACCAGCTGTTTCCTGCAGCAGCCTGGCGCCCACTGTTGTGGGGTCCTTTTTTTTTTTTTTTTTTGGGTCATACCCAGCGATGCTCAGGAGTTCCTCCTGGCTCTGCATTTAGGAATCACTCCTGGCAGTGCTCGGGGGACCCTATGGGATGCTGGGAATTGAACCTGGGTCGGCCGCATATGCAAGGCAAATGCCCTACCCGCTGTGCTATCTCTCCAGCCCCGGTATGGGGTCTTGAAGCCTGCTCTTCCTCCCGGCCACATGTCTTGAGTCTAGGGTCCGGGCAGCTGTTCCTCCCCGCCTGGGGCTGTCGTAGAAGTGGCTCTTGGGGCAGCCACCTCCTTACTGCTCGAAGAGCTGGTCTGCCCTCCCCCTTGGGGTCCCCTCCCAGGCCGCCGTGCGTCTGCTCTGTGTGTGGTCGGCCTCCTCTGCCCTCCATCCAGCTGGCTTTCCTTTTGGGGATCACCCAGCATGTCCCAGTAGTATTAATCCCTCCCACCCCCCCGGAACCCCGCACTCTTGCGACGGGCATTTGTACCAGCCACATTATTTTTTCCCACCCTGCTGCAACCGGGTTTGCTTTCAACAGTGAATTGACTTGAAGAATTTGTTTCAGGGACGACATTTCGGCCACCCTTCCTTCCCCTCGTTCCTTATTTCACCATTTCTGGATTCCTTCAGGCCCTTGTGCAGTTCAGGTGCACCTCTGAGACGTCCTCCTCCTTTGTATTTGTCTGAAAACATTCTCAGTTCCTGCTGGAACCAGATTTTTTTTTTAAAAAGCTGTGTTTTATCATTCTCTTTCTCCTGCATGCCCTGGCAGGATGACCCAGGTGCCAAGGTCTCAGCAGCCGATCGCCACGTGCTGTCCCGGACTTCTGTGTTTATTTTCTCTGAGGTCTTGGGGATGCTGTTTCCACGAAATCAGGAACTGTTTGTGTCTTTCTTTGCTTCTTCACTATTTCATGCTCTAGTATTTAATCCATCTCCAGCCACGCACTGACCATAACACTTAATTTTCACCACGTTATTGAAGCTTTCATTGTTCCGCCAGCCTTTTCCTCTTTGTTTTCGAGTTGGACAATTTCTGTTTCTGAGTTTTCCTGTTCATCGTCCTTTGTGCCAACACTCTGGTCCAGTCCAGGAGTCGCTGATTTGCGGCCTTTGTTTTTCTCATCCGCTTTCCCCGTGGTGTTTCGTTATTAGTTTCCGTTCCTCTGTCGAGAGCCTCCAACTGTTCTAACATCATGTTCATGTTTTTCTCCATGTGTGTCATTAATGAGTTGTTTTAAAATCCCTGTCAGCTAACTTCATAGTACGTGTCATCGTTCATTTTTATCTTCTGGCTTCTGAGCCATACTGAGCTGCTGGCTTATCCCTGGCTCTGTGCTCAGGAATCTCTCCTGGAGGTGCTCCTGGGTTGGCCTTCCCCTGTTGGTAGCTGGAACCTGGATCTCGCAGAAAATGGGCGGGGGCGGGGGGGCTTCTCTTGGATCCCTTCTCGTGCAGATGGACCACAGGAAATGCCTGGGACCAAATCCAGACTGACCGCGTGCAAGGGCAAATGTCTCAGCCCCTGGCCTCACTGCAAATCCTACTCATTCATTTTCCTCCAGGTTCTGTCATTCTGTTTTATGCCTATAAGTTATGGCTTTTATGCTGGTCTTGGTGGATGCTGCCTTAGCTCCCGTCTGGATCTTGTCGCCTTCCTTACAGTGTCAGTAGCGCTGACAAGTAGCTACTTTACCAGGATTCAGTATAATCCTCCCAGACGTGCTCTGAGCTTGGATGAGTAGACTAGAGAGCCTTGCTCTCGAGGTGCTCTTCTGAGAGCTGTGTTCACCCTGCAAGCGGCTGCTTTCATGCCTCCCTGCTCTTCGCAAGTTCCAGAACCTCCACTCGCTCGCTCCCCGGCCCCCTGGGCGGCAGCGGTTTCTCCCTAAGTGCCCACAGCCTGGTGCCCAGTCAGAGGCGCAAGGACTCCCCCAAGTCGGTTTCTGGGGCCCCCAGTCTGTGATATTTCCTCTCATCTTGTACTCGGTGCAAAGTGCTCCTCTTGTCTTAGCTGCCAGACTCTGGTCTGGGTTTCGCCTGCTCGGATGATGCAAAGCTCTGTGAGGATTGGCCTCACCCTGTTGGGCCCATCTGGCAGAAAACGAGGGGCTTCTCTTGGACCCTCTTCTTGGGCAGCCATGACCATGTCAAGCATCCACAAAGGGTTGTTGTCCAGCCCAGAGGGAGGGCGAGCCTGGTACTGGGGATGTCTGTTCCCTTGGGGGTGGTGCAGAGGAGCTCAGGGGGCAGAGTCCAGCTCTAGAGCCCACAGGCTCATGGACGGTGCCTGTGAGACGTGGACACTGTCCGCCTGTCCCCAAAGAGCCTGGGCTAAGGTCCTAGGCTGCTTCCCTGGCCTGCGCTCCCTCCCGGCCCATATCAACCAGCTCGTCGACTATGGGAGACAACTTCATCTCCTGTCTCCTCTCTCTGAGAAGGACAGCTGGTGGTCTGCGGCGGGGACCACCAGCTCAGCCTTTCTGCAAGGCTTTGAGCACTGTGGGTGGGGGAGGCTGCCCCTGTGGACGGCTACGCCCTTCCTGGGCTCATGCTGGGCCTGGTGGTTCTACAGGAGGCTTCGCTGGTCCCTGGCAGGGCGTCAGTGATTGTATAATCGCACTCACGCCCACTGGTGGCCCTGCAGGGCTCAGCTTCCAGCTGACGCTCCTCATCCCCGGGAATCTGGGACGGGGGCCAGACGCTCGGAGATTATGGAATATTACACACAAGACTCTGAAGGGGGGAGCTGGGGAGCTCTAGGGTGGTGGAAAAGCAAGAAGAGGGGGAATCGGACCCTGATTAAGCCAGACCCATGGGAGGGGGGTTCAAGGGAGCCTCGGCGTTAGGAAGCTTGTCCCGTGCTGGGAGTGTGCTGGCTTTCAGTGTCTCTCCACAGAGTCTATTGAGGAATCTCTCGAGGCTGTGTGTTAGTGGACTGCCACACTGGGCAGGTGCGAACTGTTCTGGGTGTCCAGTGGGAGCTGACCCGAGCCTCAGTGGACAGCTTTGCTGGATTTGTGCTCATTTCCCGTGAGCCTCGCAAATTCTGCCTCCATTCAGCTGAGTGTTAACTATTGGGTTAACTATCGTTCCTCCGAAGGGCAGAAAAACTCATGGGGAAGAGATGTTGTTTGGACACTTGATGGTCTCGGTGCTAAGTTTAGCCTAAAATATGATTGGTGAGATATCTTTGCAAGATTTATATTTGAAATAGGAAAAAAAGAAAGAGACCTTCTCAAATGTTTTTTTTTTTTGCCCTTATCCATTTGGATGGCTGTTCTCGCTCCCTCTCTTTCCTTCCCTCCTTCTCTCCCTCTTTCTCCCTCCCTCTCTCCTTCCCTCACTCTTCCTCTCTCTCCCTCTTTCTCCCTCTCTCTCTCTTCTTTCTTTATCTCCCTCTCTCTCTTTCCCCTCCCCCCTCAGGGGCAAGGTCTGGCCAAAGCTGTCAGTGTGGTGATGCTCAGAGCTTGCTCCTGGCTCTGTGCCTGGGAATCACTCCTAGCCGGACTTGGGGACCATATGCCGTGCTGGGGATAGAACACGCAGGGCTGGCGCCATAGCCCTCTCTGGCTCTCTGGTCTCTCGCCTTGCACAGTGCTCCCTCTCCCTGTCCAGCTGGCCTCCTGGGGAGATCAGGCCTTGGCTCACGGGTTCAGCGACCCAGTAGCTACTACACATGCGTTGCGTGTGGGGTTGTATTCCGGGCCCTGGGGAAAGGCTTCCCCCGCATGCACCTCACATTGCAGTGGGCTTGTTTGATCCTAACAGAAGGACATTCAGCATAGGGTCACCCCCCTCCAGACACTGCTGCCACTGCTGTCATCTTGGACCCCGACACCATCGCCTTCATGCTGAGCCATGAGGATTTGCTGTGTGTGTGTACAAATCACATGGCGACTCCACCGTGCGTGTGTGTGCGTGTGTGTATGTGTGCGGTGTGCACGCACACAGTTGGGTCATTCGTGCTTATTCCTGCAGGCATCACAACTGTGTACACATGCTCCTCCCTGTTTATTCATGAATATGTTTTTCTTTTTGTTCCCCGGTCCCCCTTCTGTTCACCCCTCTCCGTGGGAAAGCCCGTGAAGACAACCTGGGCTGTCACGGCTCGATTTGAAACCAAAGGAAGCTGCTGCTCTACTTTTCGGTTGTGTGTGTGTGTATGTGTGTGTGTGTGTGGGGGGGGTCACACCTGGTGCTGCTCAGGGCTTCTTACTCCTGATTCTGTGCTCAGGGGTCCCTCCTGTTGGTGCTGGGGATTGACCGAGTTTGGATGGTCATATATAAGGCAGCACCTAAGCCCAGGGCTACCTCTCCAGCCCCAACTGGAAGGAAATACATCGACTCTTGTCCTCTGGGTACCAGTTTAACTTCATGGGCCTGATGAGGAGTGTAGACACTCTGGGATCTAATCCCGCTCCCTGCAACCAAGTGGCCCTAACCTGACTGCGTGGCCCTCTGGTCTCTGTCATCTCCTGCAGCCTAAGGTCTACGGGTGGGGGCTGGTAAAAGTTGCCCCTCCAGAGGCAGGCCACAGTCATTGCTGCGTGTCTGTCCAGGCAGGCTGACCTTGTCTCCCCAACCCCCTACCCTGGAGAGCAAGAGCGCTGCACTGAACAACAGCGGCCAGTCAGGCCCTCAGGTCTCCCACCAGGTCTTGTGTGGACACGCCTGGCCCTGCAGCCTGCTCTGGGCAGAGAACGACTCCATGCCCTTGGCCTGGGCAGGGTTCGGGGTGCCGGCAGTTCTGCTCTGGATCTGGGCCAGTGGGGAGAAGCCCCCTCACCCCCAACCCCCATCCCCAAGTGTCAAACGAGTCAAGGCGTGAGTTGAGAGTCCCTTAGTCAAGGGGTGCCTCTGGACACTTCAGGACACAGCAGGGGCAGGGGGCAGGGGTTAGATATGTGGGCTCTGAGCTGAGAGCTGTTGGGGGCACCCCAAACCCAGATCCGGGGGTGCTCTGAGCCCAGCAGATGCTGCACCCTCCTCTACATGCCCAGGCCAGGTTCTGACCGGAGCGCCTGTCCTTGTGGGTGTCACTTGGTTCTGCTCTGGGCAGCAGGAAGGGAGGCCGCGGGTTGGGACGGGTGAGGGCAGGCATGGGGCGGCCTGGCGATGGAGTGCGGGGCGCCAGCGGGGGCAGGGTCGTGGGAAGGGTTTCCCTGGCTGCCCGGCTGCATCTCAGAGGCACAAGCCTCAGACAGGGTCCGGCACACGGCCCAGCGGCGGTCCTGGCACCAACTGTTTCTGAGGTGGCCTCCAGCGCCCTCTGGTGGAGGCTTCCTGCAGCGCCCTGCCCGGAGCCCGCCGTGCGTCCCGCGGTCCACACTCCTGAGGGCGGCTGGGCTCTCACGGCCACTCTGGGGACCAGTCCCTGGGGGAAGCCGTGAGGGACAGTGGCACATGCAAGATGTGCATGTGTGGAGCACGTACACTTGTGTGTGCCTGCGTGTCTCTGCACATGCGTGTGAGCCTATCTGTATGCACGCACGTGAACTTGTGCATGTTGGTGAGCGTGTCCGTGTGCGTGTGTGTGAGCATGTCTGTGTGCATGTACATGAACTTGTGCATGAGAGTGTCTGTATGAGCGTGTCTATGTGCATGGGTGTGATGTGTGTATCATGTGAGTGTGTGCATGAGTGTGTGCACGCATTTGTGATTGTGTGTGAGCATGAGTGTGTATGAGTGTGAGTATATACACGTGCGAGTGTGAGCATGTGTGTGAGTGTGTCTATGTGTGTGCATGTCTGTGAGTGTGTTTGTTGTGTCTGTACATGTGTGAGCATATGTGTATGCATGTATGTATGTATGTCTGGGTGTGCATGTGTGAGGATGTCTGTGAGCATGTTTGTGCATGTGTGTGTGCATGTGTGAGCATGTGTGCATGCATGTGTGTGTGTCTGGGTGTGCATGTGTGAGATGTCTGTGAGTGTGTCTGTGCATGTATCTGTGAACATGTCTGAGTGTATGTGAGCCTGTCTGTAAGCGTGTTTGTGCGTGTGTGAACATTGAACATGTGTATATGCATGTGTGTGAGCCAGTCTATGAGCGTGTTTGTGCATATGTGTCTGTGAACATGTGTATATGCATGTGTGTGAGTGTGTGAGCCTGTCTGTGAGCGCGTTTGTGCGTGAGCACATGCATGTGTGTGTCTGAGTATGTATGCACATGTGAGCATGTCTGTGCATGTCCGTCCTGCGCCTGGGCCTCATGTTCTCCAGAGAAAAGGGGCCACATCAAAGAGCCTCTGTGAGCATGGCTGGCTTTGGGGGGTCTTCTTGGTCTGGGGACATGCTAGCTGGGTTCAGGGCTTGCTCTTGGCTCCCTGTTCAGGGGCCACTCCTGGTTGGGGACCGTGTGTGGTGATGGGATCGAGTCTCTGCCTCTAAGGTGTGTGCACGGTGAGAACTGAGGGGCCTCAGTCCCCCCTGCTGGCCCTGCTCAGAGCCACAGGTGTAGCCTCTTGTCTCTGCCAGCCCAGACTCTGCACGCCCCCCCCAGCCCCCACATCTGACCCTGCCCCCGCATCTGATCCCGCCCAGCCCCCCCCAGGGTTGTGAACATGTGTGTATACGTGTGTGAGTGTATGTGAACATGTCTGTGAGCATGTTTGTGCGTGTGTGAACATTGAACATGTGTGAGTTGCATCGGACTAAAGTACGCAAGGTCTGGGCTGGAGCAATAGCACAGTGGGTAGGGCGTTTGCCTTGTACGCGGCTGACCCGGATTCGATTCCCAGCATCCCATATGGTCCCCTGAGCACCGCCAGGGGTAATTCCTGAGTGCAGAGCCAGGAGTAACCCCTGTGCGTTGCCCGGTGTGATCCAAAAAGCACAAAAAAAAAAAAACAAAAACAATAAAGTACGCAGAGTCAGCTTCTCTCTGTGACCCCTCCAGCTGCCTCTCTCAGACCTGTCACCACGCAGGACGGCCGGGGGTCTGCCCCTCCGGGTCGGCTCTCTCGGGGGCAGGGTTAGACCACCCCCATGGTGCTTAGGGAGCACTCCTGGCAGTTCCTGGGGATTCCCTGTGGTGCCAGTGGTGGAGGCAGGTGGGCTGTGTGCCAGGCCAGCCCCTTACCCTGCCACATCCTCTCCGGCCTGGTCGCCTCTGGGCACTGCAGCCTTTGGCCAGTTCCCAGCCAGGCCTCTGTCCTTAGGCTCGCCCTGCTGGGGAATGTCCTTGTGGGGGTCACTGGGCTCCTGTTCGTGTGGGTGCTGCTCTCTGGGCCCTCACCTGCCCTAACGGCTGGGGACACACCCTCGCTGGTGGTACTAGCCTCCCTGTGGTCAGCTGATGCCAGCGTTGTTAACTATTTGTGGCTCTGCCCCCCCCCCCCCTTATCTGATGCAGCCCTGTCTACAGGCTGGTCCTCCCGGACGTCTCCTCCTCTCTGCTTGGGCCTCCTGCCCCAGGCACGCTGGATGTAGCGTTTCTATCTGTCTGAGGCTCCATCGGTGCTGCCCGGGCTGGGAGGAGGTAGCTGGGAGAAGGAGGCCAGTCGCAGGAGGCCGACCGAGCCCTTGGCCATGGCCGTGTCTCTGTGTGTGTGTCTGTGTCTCTGTGTGTCTCTGTATCTGTTTGTCTGTGTGTCTGTGTGTGTCTGTGTCTGTGAGTGTCTGTGTGTGTCTGTGTGTATGTCTGTGTGTATTTTTATGTGTCTGTGTCTCTGTGTGTCTGTGTGCCTCTGTGTGAGTATCTCTTTGTGTTTCTCTGTGTGTCTCGCCTCTGTGTGTCTCTTTGTGTCTGTGCCTCTTTGTGTCACTGTGTGTGTCTCTGTGTGCCTATGTTTCTGTGTGTCTCTGTCTCTCTGTGTATCTCTGTGTGTGTCTCTCTGTGTGCTTGTGTGTGTATCTCTCTGTGTATCTCTGTGTGTGTCTCTCTGTGTCTGTGTGTTAGTGTCTCTGTGTTTGAGTCTCTGTATATGTATCTGTGTGTATGTCTCTGTCTGTGTCTCTCTGTGTGTCTGTTTCTCTGTGTGTGTCTGTGTGTGTATCTCTGTGTGTTTGTCTCTGTGTGTCTATGTGTCTGTCTGTGTGCCTGTGTGTCTGCGTGTCTGTGTGTCTGTGTGTCTGTGTGCCTGTGTGTCTGTGTGTCTGTCTGTGTGTCTGTGTCTCTGTGTGTCTGTGTGTCTATGTCTTTGTCTCTGTCTGTGTGTGTGAGCGTGTCTAGGCCTGTCTGTGTCTGCATGTCACCATGTAGACGCTATGTCTGGCTGTCCTTCGTACCCCCAGATCTACCGTGGCAGTGTCTGTGGCACACGCTGTTGCGATGTCTTTATCGTGTCCAGCCCGAGTCTGTGCCTCTATGTCTGTGTGCCGATGTCGATGTGCCCACATCTAGCCTGGATCTGCACAGGTTCAGTGGGTCCCTCCACGCATCACGTGTTTGATCCAGCTGTAGTTCTCTTCATTCTCCCACACGTACCGTCAGCACTTTTCTCACACAGATCCTTGTTCCCATAGATTTGTTTTGTTTTCTGTCCCTAAATGCTGAGATGGATAATGGAACCTCTCACGCCATGTTTAGGGGCTTCTGCGAGAGTGGGGGGGTCTCTTCTGACGCTCCTTGATACTCGTGTATCCATCACCAGGTGCTGGGCAGTTGCTGCTCTTCCTGGAGGGTGTGGAGATGCTCAGTGGTCCTTGGGTGCACATGTGGTTTCAGGATTTTTAAAAATTTAACAGCTTTTTGTTTTGTTTTGTTTTGTTATCACTGTGAGATGGACCCTTACAAAGCTGTTCATGACTGGGTTTCAGTCACACAGTGTCCCAACACCCATCCTTCCACCAGTGCACATTTCCCTGCACCAGTGTCCCCAGGTTGCCCACCATCACCCCCCACCCTACCCCCTGCCTTCCTTAGGCTCCTAGGTACCCGCTCCGGGCTTCATGTGCTATCCGGGTCCGAGGGCTGAGCCTGGACCGTGACAGCCATCTGTTTCATAGCTCTCCCCCTCTCTGTCTCCCTCTCTCTTCTCTCTCCCTCTCTTTCTCCCTCTCTCTCCCTCCTTCCCTCTCTCTCTCCCTCTCTCTCCCCTTCTCTCCCTCACCCTCTCCTCTCTCCTCTCTCTCCCTCTCTCCCTCCAACCCTCTCTATCTCTTTCTTCCTCTCTCCTGCCCCTTTGTGGTTTGCAATATTGATACTGAAAGGTTATCCAGAATATCCCTTGCCTACGTTTAACCCTCAGCTCTTGTCCAGCGTGATCCTTCCCAGCTATTACTGTCTTACTGCTCCCTTCTCTGTTACCTACCTCAGCCCCTCACACACTTGTGGTTCGTTCCAACCATTGACCAGTCCTCCCAGCCGCTGTTTTCCTTGGCCGTGGATATTAGTCTTATATTTGTGGTATATAAAAAAATATATGGTGCCGGGCTTTAAACCCAGGCCCTGAACATGCCCAGCAGGTGTTCTGACCGCTGAGTCAGCTCCTCAGGCCCTGACTGCTCCCATTTTCAGAGCAGATCTGTTCCTTCAGGTTTCCTTTGCCGCTTCTGTCACCTGTGTTGAATGCTCACCTCATTGATCTTCAGCTTCTTTCGTTTTGTTAGGGCACGGCTCTGGATCTCCGACCACAGACAAGGGCCACACAGGAATGAAATCAGCAAGCAGTTTATTAAGCTGGCTAGCCAGGGTCATGCACGCGCACAGAGCGACACCCAGGTCTCGTGTGAGAGGCCAGACCCTGACCCAGACCCTATATCAGGCGTTACTGATATAGGCCCAAGTCAGCCAATACGGCAGATTTGAAGGTCACAATGTACGTAGGTACCCGCTCTGGGCTTCACGCGCTATCCGGGTCCAAGGGCTGAGCCCGGACCGTGACAGCCATCTGTTTCATAGCTCAGGGGCCCATACATTCCTCCTGGAACAAGCAGATAGTAGAGACCTGAGTGGAAACTTTACTATCTTCATTGTCCCTGGCCCAGTCTGAGGCTGTCCTGTCCTAATAGTTTTCCCATGAGGCCCAAACCATGCGTTTGCTCCATTCTGCAGGAAGTGATGAACGTGCTCACAGGCCACTTCCCCGTTAACACAGACTTAGAGAACTCTCTTCATGCTTACCAGCCAGCGCCCAGGGGAGGGAGGAAGAAGTTCTTGGCGATTCCCACAGAGCTGTCGGGCTTTACCCTCACGTGGTACGTCACTTGTTGGGAAGCAGCCTTTCTGTGGGCTGCTCGGCCTCACCTATACTTTCAGTGATGTGATCACAGTAGTGACGTCCTCTAGGGTTTGCTGACTGTCCTGTGTCCCCGCTAGCCCCTCTCTCCCGCTCCTTCCCTCTCCCCCTACACACACTGAGTCTGTGAACAAGGGCCAGGGATCTGTCATTCTTCGATCGTCCATTCTCTTGTCCTATTTTTTTGGTTTTGTTTTTGTTTTGTTTTGGGGTCACACCCGGCTATGCATAGGGGCTACTCCTGGCTCATGCACTCAGGAATTACTCCTGGCGGTGCTCAGGGGACCATATGGGATGCTGGGAATCGAACCCGGGTCGGCCACGTGCAAGGCAAACGCCCTACCCACTGTGCTATTGCTCCAGGCCCCTTTTTTTCTTTTCTTTTTGGGTCACATTCAGCGATGCCCAGGGGTTCCTCCTGGCTCATGCACTCAGGAATTACTCCTGGCGGTGCTCAGGGGACCATATGGGATGCTGGGAATCGAACCCAGGTCGGCCACATGCCAGGCAAACGCCCTCCCCGCTGTGCCCCTCTCTTGTCTTCTTTCTCTGCGCACCGCAGATGAACGAGAGTACTTGCTATTTCTCTCCCTCTGATCCATTCACTTACCCAATGCCCTCCAAACTGCAGGATTTCATCTTAGTGCTGTGTCGCATTCCACGTGTCTGCGGCTCACTCCAGCCTGCAGACTCCTTTCCCACCCACCTGGCGTTGGACGTTCCGTCTGTTTCTATGCTCCAGCCTCTGGATTCAATGATGGGTCCTGTTTCTTGGTGGCAGCAGGGACAGGATGGAGGAAGAGGCCAGGGAGCTGGAGGGGGAGGAGGTTGTGGGGGTGGGGTCTGAATCAGGGTTGGGGACACACACATCAGAGGGGTGGGGGGCGGGGGTCTCTGGTATCTGTGTGGACAGAGTACTCTCCCTGCCTGGGGGTCACCGAGGGAAGAGAGCTGGGAGAGGCCAGGCTGACTTCCCTGGGGCGGGGGGAGGGTGGGGGGACTTGCACCTCCCAGACTTGGAGCCAGGAGCCACGATGTGAAGCTGGGGGGCACGCATACCCCCTCCCTGCCCCCACGTGTGGGTGCTCAGGTTGGTGTCGGGGGTCCCGCCTGCGTGCAGCCCGGTGACTCTGGCTGGAAGCTCCTCTGCCCTGCAGCTCCCTCCGAAAACTTGCACAGCTCAAGGTCACAAGGGTGGAGCATGGTGATGAATGGGATGCTTGTGGGAAACTCCAGGAGGCCGCACCTCAACATCAACTAATGAAACAGAAGCCGGAAGCTGTGTCCTCCCTCCCCTCGCTCAGGCCTGTCCTTTGAGCCCCGATCCTTCTCCTTCCGCTCCCTGCTGTGGCCTCTCTGCCTTCAGAGCTGGGCCCCCCTCCCCTGAGCCCCCAGGATGCTGCCTCCGAGTCAGGCGGGGACACGGGCACCCTTGCCCCTACTCACCTCATCCCTCCCTCCACTCCCCACGGCAGCCATCACACGATGCCACGCCCGGTCCCACAGCCCTGCTCCTGAGCCGTGTCTTGGCCTTCTCATCCCTGTCATCCAAACTGGCACATCCTGGTCTGCAGGGCTCACCCGCCGCCCCCTTCCCTGTCTCGGCGTCTGTCTGCTCCCCTCGCCTCCTCCCACGCTCTGGCTGATCTCACAGCCTCAACCCTGCTCTCATGTTTGTTTTTTTTTTCCCTAGGGACGGGCGGGGGGGGGGGGGGTCCCTGCTTTGGGACTAGAGTGTTGAGCTCTACGTTTCCAACTTTAACCGGATTCCCTGAACTTTATTTACCCTTGAGTAATAAAGAGGGACTTGGCTCTGATGTCACTGTCCCAATGGACTTGTGGTTCCCACACACCCATGGCCCTGAGTTTCCCAGAACATGAGGGTCCTCCTGTTGCTAAGCTCTTGGATTCCCAAGGGCAGGAGAGGGAATTCTAGGCATCTGAGAGAGTTCAGGCTTCACTAACTGCCCCACTGACCCAGGTTCTACCCCCAGCGCCACATACGGCTCGCCAAAAGTCATCCCTGAAGCACAGTTGGGGGCCCTGCCTCAGGAGCATGGGAGTGATGGGGTGGCAGGGAACGAAGGGTCTAAACCAATCTGTGCATGCGTGGACAGGTGTCCTGTCCCTCTTGCTTGGCAAGAGGGAGGGTGGGAGACAGCAGCTGCTCTTTGGGAGGGGTCCTTCCTTGGGATTGTTTTGTTTGTTTGCTTGGGGGCCACACATGGCGGTGCTCAGGGCTTGGTCCTAGCTCTGTGTTCAGGAGTCGCTCTTGGCAGTGTTCAGGGGGCCACATGTGATGCCAGGATGGAACCTGGGTGGGCTTCGTGCAAGGCCAGTGCCCACCCGCTGTGCTCTCACTCTGGCCTGGGGAGCCTTCCTTGGGGGAGCCATCCTGAAGCCAGTCCGGGACTCCAGCTCATGCCTTGTGACTGTGGTTGGAGGGAGAGGAGGAGGAGAAGGAGAAGGAGAAAGAGGAGGAGGAGGAGAAGGAGAAAAAGGAGGAGAAGAAGAAGGAGGATGAGAAGGAGAACAAGGAGGAGGAGGAGGAAGAGAAGCAGGAGGAGGAGAAGGGGAAGGAGAAAGAGGAGGAGGAGGAGAAGGAGAAAAAGGAGGAGAAGGAGGATAAGGAGAAGGAGGATGAATAGGAGAACAAGGAGGAGGAGGAGGCGGAAGAGGAGAAGGAAGAGGAGGAGGAGGAGGAGGAAAAGAAGAAGAAGGAGGAGAAGAAGGGGAAGGGGTAGAGGAAGAGGAGGAGGAGGAGGAGGGGGAGGGGGAGGAGGAGGAGGAGGGGGAGGGGGAGGAGGAGGAGGAGGAGGAAGAGGAAGAGGAAGAGGAAGAGGAAGAAGAAGAAGAAGAAGAAGAAGAAGAAGAAGAAGAAGAAGAAGAAGAAGAAGAAGAAGAAGAAGAAGAAGAAGAAGAAGAAAGACGTTCATGACCAGGAAAACTGCTCTAGAGAAGACTGACTCTAGAACCATTTCTGAGTATCTCTGAAAAGTCAAATGTTACATGCTTTCAGGGACTAGAAAATTTCTTTGAAGAGATCAAGTACATGGGACACCCCCCCAGGCCCCCAGAGGGAAACTGAGTGCATCGGGAAGTGGGGTGCATGATCCCCAAAGCCACCACAGCCAAGGCACAGACAGAGACAGGTTTATCTGGAAACGCTGTGGAGGGAATCCCTCTGGGTAGGAGACCACAAGGTTCTGGAGAGACCCACACACGTGGGCGCGATATGGCAGTCCTAAAGGAGAGACAGTGAGAGAGAGGCCGAGGACCTGCAGCCCCCGAAGCCCCCAGAAGGCCTGAGAAGCCCCGAGAAGCACCAAGGCAGTGCTAAGCCCTTTCTTCCTGCGTGCGCCACACCAGGGGAGCTGGCTGGGCGAGTTATGAATCCAGGACCTGTGATTCCTGCTATCAGTTCCACTTTCACCTTTGACCGCACCTCCTGGACTGGCTGCCCAGTGTCTGCTGTGGCTCTCTCCCTGGGCAGACACCATGTTATGGGTTACAAGGCCAGAGCAGCAGCAAAGGGCAGGGGACCAGGTCAGAGCAGGGGCCTGTTCTAGTCACCCACAGGCACTGAGTAAGCAGGGTCCTGGGGAGATGCACACGCTAGCCACACGCATTCTTCTGGGGAACTTTTGTTTTTATTTTGGTGGGGGGCAGTGGTGGTGTTTGGTTAAGGAGGAAAACAGGCCCCCAGCCGCATTTTCACCCCAGGAGCAGCCGGGGCAGCTGAGACAGGTCACGTGACATACCTGGGGCAGGCATTTGTCTTTGAGATGGTCAGAGCCTCACTTTGTCACCTTGGTAACCTGGAGATAGTTACCAACCGTGTCCTTGAGGTGCTCAGACCCTGCTTTGCAAAGTAACGTGCTTGGGACTTTCTGCTTCTGTCCTCTCTTGACTGGCTGGAGTGATAGCACAGCAGGTAGGGCATTTGCATTGCATGAGGCCGACCCAGGTTCGATTCTTCCATCCCTCTCGGAGAGCCTGGCAAGCTACCAAAAGTATCCCACCCACATGGCAGAGCCTGGCAAGCTCCCTGTGGCTTATTCAATATACCAAAAACAGTAACAACAAGTCTCACAATGGAGATGTTACTGGTGCCCGCTCGAGCAAATCTATGAACAACGGGACAACAGTGCTACAGCGCTACAGTCCTTGCAAACGCTGCGCCCTCATGCGCTTGCCGTTGTTCAAGACCAGGTTGTGGAGCGTCATGGGTGTGCAAGGAAAAGCAACAGACCTCCCACTGCTGCCTGGGTTTTCGCTGGCTTGGGCTGGGAATTTCCACAACCACAGTTGGATCTGTAGGGTTTACTCCTTGCTTGAGGATCACCCACTGCAGTACTCAGGGAACCCTCTGTGGTGCCAGGGATGGAGTCGTGTGCAAGACAAGTGCCTTAGCCCCTGTCCTGTCTCTCCAACCCCTGGGGAGCAGGTTTTGGTGAGATTCCTTCACAAATGCCATGGAGAAAAATGGACACTCTCCAGCTCTCTCCTTCAGGAAACGTAAAGAATGCAGGTCAGGGAGAATAACTCAGGCCCTCTGGGGACACGGCTTCGGGCCGGCTTCTGCCTGAGTAGGTGTTACTCACGGTGCTCCAGCCCGTCTAGGTTTCAGCTTTATTTACTCCTCAGGGGCTCTGCAGCCCTTCTCTTGCCTATCAAAATAATAAGTATGTGGGAGTGAGGTTCTGGGGGTGGGTGCTACTCTAGGAGATTCGGGACCCCCGAAGCTCTCCCGTCCTGCCACAGCAGGGAAAGGGCATGTCATGCGACTGTGGGTCGCAGACAAGTAAAGATTTTGTCTTAAAGTTCCATGTTTAAATCATCTATTTTTATTGGAAAAATCTCAGTTCTCCAAAACATGTGGATGACTTTATTTTCTAGTGTGAATCAACCTGGTATGATGTAAATTGGACTTTCCAGAAGACTCCAGATAAGTGGGGTTTGAGGTGTCCCCGAGGCCTATAGGAGGGCCGAGCTGGGGGAAGGAAGGAAGGAAGGATCACAGTGGTGATCCTGGCTGGGCTGGAAGTCAGGGTTCCGCCTCACCCACCAGGGCTGGGGCAGCTTCCTGGGGCCTTCTGAGGATGAGGCCAGGCCAGCTCCACCCTGAGCCTGGGCAAGACTGAGAGTAGATGGACTCTGTGAGCGGGAAGGGCTGTTCCAATGTGTCTGCAAAGGGGCCAGAGCCAGGCTGTGGTCCGGACTCAGAGGGAGCACAGCCTTACTGAGGGAGGGAGCACTAATGCACCCAGGGAAGGAGCACAGCGGCACCCAGGGAGGGAGCACGATCACACCCAGGGAGGGAGCATCATCACACCGAGGGAGGGAGCACCATCACACCCAGGGACAGAGTGCAGCGGCACCCAGGGAGGGAGCACCACCACACCCAGGGACAGAGCACAGAGGCACCCAGGGAGGGAGCACTATCATACCCAGGGAGGGAGCACAGTGGCACCCAGGGAGTGAGCACAATCACACCCAGGGAGGGAGCACCATCACACCCAGGGACGGAGCACTGCTTCACCAAGGAGGGAGCATCGTTGCACCCAGGGAAGGCCGGGCCAGAGGGTAGAGTGTACATGAAATCCAATCATAGAGGGGTTTAGGGAAGGGAGGAGACTGGGGGCATAGTGGGGATTACATGGGGTATAGCAGGGAGCTTTAGAGGTGCAGCAGGGATTTGGGTGAGGTGGGAGAGCAGGTTGACTCGGGAGGACAGAGGGGAAATTCTGGGGGTGGAGGCACCAGGAGGCCATGAAGGTAACTTTCCTGCTTCAGTAGGGTCTGAACCTGAGCGGCTGACGTCAGTGGCCGGGTGCCTGCATCCGTGCACCCACTGATCAGGGGGCCCGGCATGGGGGGGCTCTGTGAGCATCACCAAGCTTGATTATGAAGAAAAGGAGGTTCCAGGCACCCGAACAGGACACCAGCCTGTCACAGACACACCCCTGCTTCTAACTCATGCTCCTGTCTTTGGGAACACGTACCTCAGACGTCCTGGAACTTTGTAGAAGCTGACACTGAGCCTGGATTTATTCATTTTCCATCTAACACAGGGCAGCTGCTGCCTCCTTGGCTTTTGGAAGTTGCAGTGTGAGGCAGAAGCCAGCAGGGCAGCCTCGGGGGAGTGGGGGTGGGGTGGGAGTGGGCACTGGTTTCTTTGTTTGGGGGCCACACCCAGCAGTGCTCAGGGCTGACTCTCAGTTCTGCACTCAGGGATTACTCCTGGTGGGCTTGGGGGACCATATGGGGTGCTGGGGCTCCATCGGAGCTGGGTTAGGTGCAGACAGGGCAAGAGCCTTCCCCTCTGTTCGACCTCTCTGGCCCCTGGGGGCATGGTGTGAATGTGTGTGAGTACATGTGTGAGTGTGAGTGTGTGTGTGCATGTGTGTGCGTGTGTGCATGTGTGTGGGTGTGTGCACTCGTGCGTGTGTGAGTGTGTTTGTGCACACGTGTGTGTGGAAACAGACCTGAGGAAGTTCTCGAGATGTGGAGTCTGCCCACAGGGAGAGGGGTTGCGGTCTGTTAGGGTGGAACAAACCTCACCCGTGAGATTGACAACCCACAGCCACTTCGGCAGCCCATGAGAGCTTGGCTTCCACTAACCGGCTGGGGGCTGGTTGCCTACAGCTGAGCAGTCATTGTCATCTCCCGCGCCGCTCCAGATGGTCCCTGCACTGTTCCGCGCCTCCAAATTTCTCAGCCTTTTTACACTTGTCTCCACGATTGCCGTAACATTTCCGTTCGGAGCCTCAAAAGAACAACAAACCTGGCATGAAGGCTCCGCTCAACAGGGTGCGTGAGACGCGGGCTGCAGGGTTGATGTGCCCAGGAAGGGACAGGGCTGGGCCTTCTTGCCGCTGGCCCATTGTTGGTGAATACTGACCGCCCACGACGATGTATGAAATGGTGAAATGAATAGCGGTCTGGTTCTGCAGAGCAGAGAACTTTCCGGAACTCATTTAGAGCAATGCTGACACGCCTGTAGAGCCCCGAGTAGCTGCATTGCTTCATCCTCCCCCATAGGGGCTTTTGGGGGGGGGTTAATATTCTTTTGCAGGATAACCAATTTTCTGGAGGGTTCTGCCATTTCTGAGCTTCTGCTTGGAAACTAAAGCGAGTGTGTCCTGGTTTTAGAGTGACCCCTGCAGTCAGATGTGGTCTGTTACAAATACCGGTGACTAATGTGGCATTCGGTCCCTGTGTGCGAACAGAGGTGCTCCAGGACGCTCCTCCCCTCTCCCCGCCGCTACTTCACAGCCCACTTGGCTCTTTACTCCTCATCTTCCCCATACATTGATGTTTTCTGGGTTAGTTTTCTGGGGACCGCTTTCTCTTGCCTCAGTCTTTCCCACGGGTTCAGCTGCAGCGTGTTTCCTGTGGTGGGCTCCTCTTCCTTCTCCTTGGAAGGGCCAGAACCTGGCTTTGACTGTTTGCCGATCTGTTCCTGCTGCTCTTGGCCAGTGGTCACCATAGAAAACGATGGCTGCCTGAAGCTGGTCACAGATGGCCGATAGGTCACCCCCCAAATGATTGCTAGATAGATGTCCCGAGAGGTGACTGATAGATAATCAATACATGTAGACAGGTCAGATAATCAATACATGTAGACAGGTCATAGAAGACAGATGTTGATAGATAACAGCTGGACAGACGGATGGCAAGCAGATAAGGAGATGATCAATGATTGACTTGTGGTAGACGGATAGAAATGAATATATGGGAATGGACACGGAAGCGAGAACAAGGACGATGAAGAAGTCGAGGGTCCGTGTGAGTGGAAAGGGGGCACCAGGAGGACAAGGCAACTGGCTGCTCCAGAGGGACACCTGGCGGGACCCCAGGTGGCTGGGGCAGAGTGCTCCCTTGCTCTTCACCTCCTCCCGAGGGTGCCCTGCTCCTTGAGGTGCTCCAGGTGGTGCTCTACACATGTCTGTGTCTCTGTCCCCTTCAGCCTGAGGCCAACACTCTAAGCGTCTTCAAAGTACAGCTAGACAGGGTGACCCGCAGCTCTGGGCACAGAAACGCCCCTTCCAGAGGTGCCTCTAACTGAGGCTGGTGCGTGTCCCTTCCCGGGGGCATTCCTGGGAGCCCAGTGTTTCCGCTCACTCTCAGAGAATCTTGTTTGTGGAGGGAATGGAGGCTGCATTGTCTCCGACGCATGCCGGCACTCTGGAAATGCTGACTCACTTAGAAATGGCTCCTGAAAACGGCCATGTAGGCACATTTTAAAATAATATTCGAAATCACTGCTGGGTCTCTGTGAAAGAGAGTGGTGGGCGGGTGCCTGCCCTGCACTCGGCCACCCTGGGCTTGGTCTCCAGCACAGTCTCAAGTCCAGCCGTAGCCCCTGAGTGCAGAGCTGGGAGGAGCTGAGCACAGCTGGGTGTGTCTCCCAATCAATCCTGTGAATCACACCTGTCCCACATGCAGGCCATCACCACACTGCACACGGATTGGACCATGTCTCAGAAAAGGCTCTGTCTGGCACTGCCTGGAAATCTCCCTGAGAAAAAGAAGTTTCCTCACATTCCCCGAGACTACTCCCTCCTGCAGGCTCCAGGCCCCGAGGACCTTGCACTGGTAGTTTTGAGGCTTTTACTCTTTGAATGAACTTTCTAAGTGTGTGTGTGTGTGTGTGTTTGCGCGCGCGCGTGTGTGTGTGTGAAGTGTCTGTATGTGTTTGCATGTGTTTGTGTGTGTGTGCATGTGTGCATCTGTTTACATGTGTGCATGTACAGTATGTGTGTGAAGTATATGCATGTGTTTGTGTGTATGCTTGTGTGTGAAGTGTGTGCATGTGTTTGCGTGCGTGAGTGTGTGTGCATGTGTGTGCATGTGATGTATGTGTGTGTACATGTGTGCGTGTGCATGTGCATGTGTGTATGCATGTGTGTAGTGTGAAGTGTGTGCCTGTGTTTGTGTGTGTGCATGTGTATCCATGTGTACATAGATGGGGGCGTGTGCATGTGCGTGTGTGCATGTGTGTATGTGGGGAGGCTCATTAGTGTGCCCTAAATGCCTTTTCTCCACCTGTTTGGGTTCTCAGGTCCTTTCCCTCGAGTTCTCCATCTTCAGAAGGGCAGGAATGATGGGTACACACGCAGGGGTCTCCAGAGCGCACCCACGTATGCAGTCAGGCTTAGAGGCTGACAAGGAGTGGGGTCCTGGGTGTTCCCTCCTCTGTCTGTGCCTCTCTCCCTCACGACTTTCCCTGCAGATGCCTCAGGCATGTCAGGCTGTACTCAGCAGTGAGTGGGGCCAGTGGCGAGTGCCACGCTCACCAGCGGGCCTGCATGTGCCTCGCTCGCTCTGCCCTGGTGGGAGGAAACGCAGCATACTCTGGACCTGTGCCCGCTCCAGCATCGGGTTTCGCCCAGCCCTTGTGCCAGTCCAGGACCATGCGTCTGCACTCCAGTGGGCGCCAGGGGGGTAGTGTCTGGCCGGGCATCAAGCCTCAGGCTGGCCTCACATGGGCGAAGCATCCCAGGCTTGCAGGCTCTTGCCGGAAAGCAGAGGAGCCTGGAAGAGGGAGCGGGGACACCCAGGGCAGCCACACAGAGACACTGGAAGGCATCGCTGCCTCTGGCCCACCCTCAGGGTGTGCCACAGGTTGAGGGTCAGGACCCGCTGACAGTGGGCTTCTAGGGACAGGCCTGCCATTTGCTCCTCCTGCCAGCAGAGGGGGCCAGCGAGCCAGCCTGGGGAGCGACTGGGAGCACCTGTCAGCGCTGAACCCGGAGGGGCTCAGAGGAGAGCAAGGCAGCGCCCCCGCAGGTGTAGGGGTGCCCCGGAGGACAGGAAGGAGCAGGGGTCTCCTGGTTGGGAGGCGACCCTCATTGGCAGAGCTCAGGGAACTCCTGGGCTTGGTCTCAGACTCCCTGGAGGTGGCAGTTAGACCCTCCGTGGGTATCTGGAAGCAGAAGGATGGTCCTTGGGGGGTCTGGCACCTTCTCCAGCAGGGAGGGGACCCCAGGTTGTGGCGTCTCTTGGTGGGAGTTTAGCTGGAGGTAAAGGGAGCTTCACAGGCTTATCGGGCTACCCGCCCCCTTTCAGGAAAACCAGTCCCCAGCCCCCCACCCATCTGCTTCAAAATTGCAAAATACGAGATCGCATGTCCTTCTCTCCCAGAAGGGAGCAACGTGATGCTCTCCATAACCATGCTACTGGACTCTGCGACAGGTTGTTCCACTCGGGGCACCCCAGAGCGGGGCAAGTGAGAGCCCTCCCTGCCCCAAGGAACCCAGCCCTGGCAAAAACCTCCACAACCCAACTGCTGCCATGCTCATGGCCGCTCTCCACATGCTTGGGCCGAGCCTCACCCACGAGTAAACCTGTTACTGGACAATTCATACCACACACCCTACCCATACTCCAAGAGTACTGCACCACATTTGATGGGGTTCAGTGT
This sequence comes from Sorex fumeus, assembly GCF_029834395.1. Classification (NCBI taxonomy): domain Eukaryota; kingdom Metazoa; phylum Chordata; class Mammalia; order Eulipotyphla; family Soricidae; genus Sorex; species Sorex fumeus. The sequence goes on along the minus strand of NW_026606098.1, from coordinate 4,321,867 downwards.
AGGAGGCAACCAATCATAGAGGGAAATATTTATTTTCTACAGATTATATATACTTTCTAGAAAAAAATATATATTGGCTGGAGCGATAGCACAGCAGTTAGGCATTTGCTTTGCACGCAGCCAGCCTGGCCGAGCAGGGTTTGATTCCTCCGCCCCTCTCAGAGAGCCTGGCAAGCTACCGAGAGTATCTTGCCCGCACGGCAGAGCCTGGCAAGCTACCTGTGACGCATTCAATATGCCAAACACAGTAACAACAAGTCTCAAAAAAATGGAGACGTACTGGGCCCGCTCGAGCAAATCGATGAACAATGGGAGGAGAGTGTTCTATATATATATATGTATATATATGTATATATATATATATGCACACTAACAACATGTTAGTGATCTCTTATAGAAGGTCTTAATGGCCTCTGGATGGAATACAACAACCCTCACCCTCTTTCTCTAAGGATACTTTTTTTGGGAGCATTTTCAGTGGTTTTTCATAACAAACAATACAAAATATATGATTTCGAGTCTGCTCTGGGGGCAGGGATTGGGGTTTGGGATGGAAAAACACCCAAAATATGGTGGTGGGAAGGTGTCATGGTGGTGGGATTGGGGTGTGAATAGTAAATGTAATCAAATGTTGGTGAGTTACTTTGTAAAATAAAAAAATATATAATAAAAAATTATAAGAAGTATAGTTGAGATCACAGGCCCTCCCTCAGCACTGCCCTCAGGCATGACCCTCCAGCTCTGCCCACCTCACTTCCGGTCAGCGATTGGTCCGTTCCTGCCTCGCCCTGACCTGGCTCATGGTTTTTGACACAATGAAATATGAGGCAGCCACGAGGGGAAGTAAAATCCTGCAGTTCACAGCAACTTGGACGGAACTGAATGGCATCACGAGGAGAGAAATACATTGGAGGATGTCACTCATCTGGGTACCGAGAAGCAACTCGGGACTGTGGGTGATACCCACAGCGACCAAGCCTGGGAGAGGGCCGGCGGGCAGCCCTGAGCCAGCAGCACTGTGCCGGAGTTAAATGTAGAAAGAAGCCAGGAATCCAGAGGGTTCCCCATGCCCTCACCTGCAGGAAGGCAGGAGGCAGGAGCAGTGGTCAGGAAATCCTTGCCAGCCGTGACTCCATTCCCCGTCACCAGGAGCATCCGAGCAGCAGGGTGGGAGATGCCTCTGAGACCCCAAGGAGCCTGGGCTCCTGCAGAGTCGGACTGAGCCAAGTGTAGGCAAGATGAAGCGGACCATGGACCTTCTGCCCTCAAGTGCGTGCCATGGGGGAGGTGTCTGCCAGGCATCAAGCCTCCGGCTGGCCTCATGCAGGGCGAAGCATCCCAGGCTGGCGGGCTCTTGCCTGAGAGCAGAGGAGCCTGGAAGAGGACGCGGGACCCCCAGGCAGGGCAAGGTGAGAAGGCCTGGCCTGGAGTGGGGTGGGGGGGCAGCTCCTGAAGAAGGTGGTGGTCTCATCAGCTTTGGGGCCATGTGTGTGGAGCCTTGGGGTAAACACACTCTGTCTCCCACCCCCTGGGCTGGGCAGTGGGTGGGGTCAATCATGCCTCTGTTTCCAACATGGCCTCACACTCTTTCCTGCACCTGCTTTTGCAGAAAACAAGCTTTTTCAGAGCATGGCCGTACGTAGTTTTCCCTCCACTCTGCTGCCTCCAATAAGGGGGATGGCCCACTGTCAGTGTTGGGGGCATGGATAAGGGGGCTTGACAAAGTCGGGAGTTGGCCCACTAAGGTCACCGGAGGCCAGACCTGGCCCCTTGCCTGTTTTTGTAAATAAAGTTTCAATGGAACCTACATGCACTCCTCCATGTACAGGTGTTGATGGTGGGCAACCAGGGGCAGTTACACAATCCCACTGTGTCACCCCTAGCCCCTGAGAGCTATATCTTCTCCACAGCCTGGGGGCCGATCCCTGCTCTCAGGCAGCTCTTACTAATGGCTCTGTTCTTGGCAATTGTGATCCTCAAAGCCAATTATAGCCAGGCGCTGAGCATCTTTGGGACGTTTCTTAATTTACCACTGGAAATAATCAGAGAGAGCCTAGGACAAATAATTCCATTCAGCTTTTAGAACGAACACAGTTTCCTTTATTCAGGACAAGAGACTGTTCTCAGGATCGGAAGCACATCCTGTCCACGCCCCACCCCTGATGGTGTCTGTAGGACAGGGAGGGTCGGCTTCTGCAGCCAATGAGAGCCCTTCCGACTGTGAATGAGGCCCTCAGCCCCTCGGGCTGTCTCCTGGAATGTGCCATCTGACCCTCCCCCCCATGAGCATGACACATGACACTGGTCTCGGGAGGCAGGGTCTGGCAGCCGGAGCTGGTTCTGTACTCAGGAGTGACCTGTGGGCTCCATATGTGACATCAGGGAGCAGGCCAGGGTCAACCAATCCAGGCGAGTCCCTAACCCCTGTCCTGTCTCTGCAGTCTCTGATTTAGATGTTGTCTTTCCCTCAAAAGACTCTCCAGGGGAAGGAGTGATAGAGGGGAGGGCACTTGCCTTGCATGCAGCTGGTTCGATCCTCATCACCCATTTGGTCCCATGAGCCTGCCAGGAGTGATCCCTGAGCACAGAGCCAGGAGTAGGCCCTGAGCACTGCCAAATGTGGTCTTAAAAAAAAAAAAGAGTTTCCCACCCTACAGAGTCGAGCACCATGGTGAAGCAGATGTTTTGAGCATGTGTGTATAAGGGCAGGCAGTGGGCAGGAAAGCCTCAGGAGTGGACAGTCCAAGTCCGAACGACAGCTGGGAGGGTGATCCCGTGCCTCGTCTGTGTGGTCCTGACACCCCCAGTGGAGGCAATGACTCATGTGACTGTCACATGACTCACGAGGCTCAGAGCAGGGTCAGGTGAAGTCGTGCAGCTGGGGTCCTGCCTGGGTGTGGCCATGTGGCTCCCTGTCTGCCCACCCTGCTCTCGACTCCGCTGCATCCCCTAGGGTGCTAGGTGCACGTGGGTCTCCAGGACACAAGCACGTGGACCTGAAGTTCCCAGGAGGGGATTCATGCTCTGTTTCTCCTGTCACAGGTGGTGATAGGAAGCACTTCAGCTTCCCCAGCTGGGCTAGACGCAGGGTTTGCAGTGAACTGAGAGAGCCCAACCCAGCTTTCTGGCAGAAAGACTCTCCTGGGGCAGTCTGGGGAGAATGTCCTCCGGTCCCAGCGTCTAACTGCCCTGCATACCCCTGGGGAGGGGGCTTTCCAGTGTCTTTAGCCGTCACTCACTCCTGTCTCGGCTCCTGCGGCCCCTTTGCTCTGATTTCCTGTGGAGGGGACCCCAAGGTTTCCAGGGGGCCCTCCCAGGTCGCCCGGGGTCTTCTCCCGACTCAGTCCTCAGCCAGTAGAGCCCTTCCTTCATGGCATGCCCAGCTCCCAGCGGGAGGAATCGGGGTGCTGGCATTTGGGGGGAGACCCTCCTGTCTAGTGGCAGAAGAGTTAGGACAAGTATGGGATGAGCGTCTCCTGTTCAGGCAGCATAGGGCACTGGGTGGGAAGCGTCATTGAGGCTTGTGCTGGCCAGAGGCTGCCTTGTCCCCTGCAAGTAGTAACACGTGTCACAGTGTCACAGGTGACCCCGGAGATAGGGAAGCCGCCGGGCTTGGCTGCCATATTCCCCTGACTCTTGGTGACTTTCTGGTCCCTGACATTTCATCTTTTCTCTGACTCGGCCCAGGTAACCTATGCACCCCATACTCTGGCTTTCCCCTTTCTCTGGAGGACCTGGATCTGCCACCTCTGACTTAGCATGGAACACCAGACCATCCTTTTTTTTTTTTTTTAATTGAATCAACATGAGCTACACTTACAAAGCTTCCGTGATTGAGTTTCAGTCATACAATGATCGAGTACCCATCCCTCCACCAGTGCACATTCCCCACCACCAATGTCCCCAGTATACCGCCCCCTTTCCAACACTCCCCCTACCTCTATGGCAGATAATTTCCCCCATATGCTCTCTACTTTTGGGCATTGTGGGCTGGAGTGATAGCACAGTGGTAGGGCGTTTGCCTTGCGCGCAGCCAGCCTGGCCGAGCCAGGTTCAATTCCTCTGCCCCTCTCGGAGAGCCTGGCAAGCTACCGAGAGTATTCGATATGCCAAACACAGTAACAAGAAGTCTCACAATGGAGATGTTACTGGGCCCGCTCCAGCAAATCGATGAACAACGGGAGGACAGTGGACAGTGGACAGTGGTTTGCAATACAGATACTGAGAGGTTATCACGTTTGGTCCTTTATCTACTTTCGGCACACATCTCCCATCCCGAGTGATCCCTCCAACCATCCAACCACTTAATCACTTAATCACTTAACTTCCCGTTAGTCGTCGATTTGCTCGAGCGGGCGCCAGTAACGTCTCCATTTGTCCCTGTCGCGTGCTAGTGTAGCCCAATGGCATCTCTTCGCTCCGGGAACATGGAGGGCCTCAAACCGATCGTTCATGATCTTGACAAAGAAGTCTGACCATCTGGTAGGTGGGCGGCCACACGGTCTCTTGACATCCCGTGGAATCCAATCAGTAACAGCTCTAGTCCAACAGTTGTCTTTAAATCTCATTACGTGACCAGCCCATCTGATTTTCGACACCTTGGCAAATGAGACAGCGTCCCTGATCCTTGATCGTCGACGGATGTCAGAACTCCGGATTCGTTCTCTCATTTGAGTGAAATGTGATATTCCAAGCATAGCTCTTTCTATTCTTCTTTGGGAGACCTGAATGGCGTTCTCATCTTGTTTGCGTAGGGCCCAGGTCTCTGAGGCATATGTTAATGCAGGAAGAACAGTGGAATCAAAGAGATGTGCCCTGAGTCGGAGGTTCTTCGTCCTCTTAGCTATTTCTTCGACGTTCTTGAAGGCGTTCCAAGCCGCTCTCTTCCTCCTGCGCAGCTCGGGTGCCAGGTCATTTGTCATGTTGACCTCTCGACCTAGGTACACATAGCTGTTGCATTCGGAGATGGTCGTTCCATTGAGAGCGAATGGAGCGTCAGGAACAAGGCTGTTTCTCATAAACATTGTCTTCGTAAGATTCAGCTGTAGTCCTACCTTTCCACACTCACGGTCAAAGTCGGCCAGCATTTGTGCCGCTTGGCTGATGTTTGGTGTTATTAAAACACTGTCATCAGCAAAGCGGAGGTGGTGTAGTTGCCGACCATCTATCTTCACTCCCATTTCTTCCCATTCCAGTCGTCGCATGATGTTCTCGAGGGTGGCACTGAAGAGTTTCGGTGAAATGGTATCACCCTGCCGCACCCCTCTCTTGACATCAACGATCACTTCTTTGTAGAATGGTGAGATCCTGGTAGTGAATCCGCAATACAGCTCACGGAGGATCCTGATGTATTGGGCTTGAATGCCCTGATTGGCTAGGGCTTCAATGACCGCTTCCGTCTCAACAGAATCAAAGGCCTTCTTTAAATCAATGAACGTTAAGCAGAGCGGCATCTTGAACTCCCGAGAAACCTCAATGAGCTTGGTTATTGTGTGGATATGGTCGATGGTGCTGAATCCTTTGCGGAACCCTGCTTGCTCACATGGTTGTCCTTCATCTAGTGTTCTGCCAATCCTATTCAGGATGACTCCAGTGAACAACTTGTAGATGACAGACAATAGGCAGATCGGGCGATAGTTGTCAATGTCATGGATGTCTCCCTTCTTGAACAGTAGTACGGTCCTGCTGGTTTTCCATTGAGACGGAACCTTGCATTCAGACAGGTAGCGAGTGAAGAGCCGAGCCAGTGTATTGATGAGTACTGACGGCAGGTTCTTCAGGTGTTCAGGTCTGACCTTGTCTGGGCCGGGTGCTGTTTGCTTCTTTACCAACGAAATGGCGTGTCGGATTTCGGAAGGGAGAACGTTGGGAACGACATATCCACCCTGTGGAATTTGGTATGTCGGCAAGTGGACATGGCTATCGAAGAGATTTGAGTAGAAGTCATGGATAATCTTCTCCATTGCTGTTCTGGAGGATGTGATGGATCCATCAGGACGTCGGAGGGCAGTCATCTTGGTCTTATAGTTGGCGAAAGACAGGCGGGCGTTACGAATACTTTTCCCGGCTTCTGCCGCATCTACCAGTACTTCTGCTCTTCTCTCTTTGAGGTCTTCCTTGATCGCATCTCTGCACTGCTTTGCAAGCTCGGATGTTAGCTTGCGGTTGCCTGAGGCATGCGCCAAACCACGCTGGCGAATTAGCTCAAGAGTTTTCGAAGATAGGCGACTTTTTGTGGCTATCTCTCTCTTGGCATTCCTCGCACATTTATGGAGGTGCTGAACCAGTCGATCGTATTCCTCGTCAATGTTGTCAACAATGGCATCTTCCCATGTTGCCGCAATAGTACCAAAGAGTTCCCAGTTGGTGGTCATTCTGGGAGTTCTCTTTTTGAACTTTGCAGCCCTTTCTCCCCGCTCTGTGAAGTAGAATTTTGCACGAAGGAGACGGTGTATAAGGCAGGCACCTTATCCTCTGTAATCGCTCTTCAGCCTCTTTTAATTGAAATTATATTTTGGTTATTTTATTCATTTCCAGATAGAGTGGGGTAAAAAGGTAATCTGCCCTGCAGCTGTATTAATGACTTCACTGTGTAGGCCCTCTGCTGCAGCGATACAAATTCTCTCTCTCTCTCCTTTATGTAACCCACGTTTCCAGTCTGGCCCTATTTGCTTGCCATGGGCCCTCTCCGAAGTGTAATTTTCAATCTCCTCTCTTTTCACTTAAGCAAAGTTTGATTTATTTTTGCATATTATACACTACTTCCACTACCCAGCCGTCGCCACACTCCAGGACGTTTTCTGGACCCGCGCGGCTGCTTGCGGCCGCGCGACACATCATAAGACACTAAATACCCATCTTCTGGAATTGTCGTACCATATTTGATAGGGTTCAAATATGGTAACACCTACAAGGGTGATTAGAGGTCACCCCAAAGGCCTCTATACCTCTCGGAAAGACTGGCAAGCTACCGAGAGTATTCCGCCCGCACGGAAGAGCCTGGCAAGCTATCCGCTGTGTATTCGATATGCCAAAACCAGTAACTACAACTGGTCTCATTCACCTGACCCTGAAGGCTTCACCGACATGGCAGCACTGAGAAGGATGAGAAAGGAGAGGCCGACAAAATCTCAAGGCCGACCTAGGCTGCCACAACGAAGGAAGACAAAAATGATCGTCTGTACTTTCAATGCACGTACGCTAGCATCAGATGCATCCATCGAGGACCTGATGGTACAAGCGCGAATGATCAAGTACGACATCATTGGTCTGACCGAGACAAGAAGGCACGAATCTCAACATGCCGTTTTCGACACTGGAGAAGAATTGTTCCTCGGAACATGCGATAAAAGAGGTGTTGGAGGCGTCGGTGTCCTTGTCAACACAAACTTGGCCAAGAGCATTGATTCATTCGAATGCCTAACAACCCGAATCGGACGTTTACATTTGAATAGATGTGGCTCACTGCCTGCAGTTTCTATCTTCGTTGTCTACGCACCAACATCTCATTATGATGAAAGAGAAATCGAGAAGTTCTACATGGAGCTGGAGAAGTTCTATAAAGAAGACCACACCTTCTACAAGATCATTGTGGGTGATTTTAATGCCAAGATAGGACCGAGAAGATCAGCTGAAGAACTTCACATCGGGACCCATGGCCTAGAATGGAACGAACAGGGTGAGAGACTGTCTGAGTTCATCATGTCGACCAAGACCATTCATGGTAACTCACAGTTCCAGAAGGCAGAATCTAAACGATGGACATGGGAGTCTCCCGGTGGACGATTCCACAATGAAATAGACCACATCATATTCAATCGACGGTTTTACCTGACTGATGTCGCTGTTGTCCCAAAATTTCGAACGGGATCGGACCATCCAAACATCATGGACTTAATGATCCCTTCTCTATCCCAACTGCTTTCTCCCCCACTCATGAGGCAGGCTTCGATTATGGGACAATCTTCCTGGCCCTGTCTCTACTATCCTTCAGACTCTTCTTCTTCTTCTTCTTCTTCTTCTTCTTCTTCTTCTTCTTCTTCTTCTTCTTCTTCTTCTTCTTCTTCTTCTTCTTCTTCTTCTTCTTCTTCTTCTTCTTCTTCTTCTTCTTCTTCTTCTTCTCATCCTTCCTGAGCCTCAGCAAGCCCTTTTTTTTCCCAGGGAATCATCTCAACCAGTAGTCGGGTGCGAATGCCTCTTTCCTTCAGATTATTGCCCTGGAGCTTGCATTTATCTCCATCCTCCACAGCCCCCTCCACCCACATTAGAGTACCCCACCCCCCATCAGGGGCCTACACTGCTCTCTGCACCACCTTGCCTTCAAATCCTTGAAGCTACTCTATGGGAGTCTTTGTCTCCAAATAGTTCTCTGAGACACTGTTGGAAGGAACATCTCATCTTCCTTGGTGTCTCAGATTGTAGCCACGGTGATTATCTCTTCTAACGATGAAGGACCTCCAAAGGCCCCCGGAGGTACTGAGGGCCCTGGGGCTGCGTTCAGTGATGCCTGGGGTCCAGGAAGTGCCAGGGTTGGAACCAGTGCTGGCCACACACACACACAGGTGCCTTCAATCCTGTACCATTTCTCTGTCCCTGCATCACTTACCTTTGGAATATCTTCCCCTGACCCCCAGCCGTCCTCAGGGTCTCCCAGCTCCCTGTCTCCACCTTCTCAGCCTCAGCTGCTGCTCCTGCCCTTCTCTTTTCACCAGTGGGCCAGCACTGGGTGTCCCAGCTCCTTCCCCAGGACTCTCCTCTTCCTGCTCTTCCCCCCATTGGTGCCTGTCTAGATCTGCAGTCCTAAGTGTCTCCTGCATTCTCCTGGCACAAACTCCCTCTCCAAGGCGAGATGAATTGAGTCGAGTGTCTGTTCAAAAGATGCCAAACCTACATATCAAACACAGACAGCCCCAGGATGAAAGTGCCCCATCAAACTCCAGCCTTATCATTTCTAGAACCTTCTCCAAAGGCAGCAAACTCCCACTTCTGAGGTTGTTCAAGTCTAAAGTACAGGTGTCTTTTGAGGAGGGAGAGCTTTTTTTGGGGGAGTCACACTCGACAATGCACAGGGGTTACTCCTGGCTCTGCACTCGGGAATCACTCCTGGAAGTGCTCGGAGGACCATATGGGGTGCTGGGAATCGAACTCAGGTCAACTGTGTACAAGGCAAATGCCCTCCCCGCTGTGCTATCGCTCCAGCCCAAGAGATGTCATTTTTGTTTCCTATTCATCTCAGCCTCCTCACATGGAACTCAGCAGCAAGACCAATCAGCTGTTACCTTTCCAAGCACACGCAGCAACCTCGTCTATGCACAGTTCCTGCCACCAACACCTGACTTGCCACCATCCCGAGCCTCTCAAGAGAATGACCTGCTCTGTCTGTCTCCACCTCTCTCCCAACCTACGATGGTCTGGTTTCAGAGCAGGAGCCAGAAAAACAGAAACTATGATGTGATTTTCCTTTCATAGACTCCTATCCCCTCCGCCCCTCTCAGAGAGCCCGGCAAGCTACTGAGAGTATCTCGCCTGCATGGCAAAGCCTGGCAAGCTACCTGTGACGTATTCAATATGCCTAAAACAGTAACAACAAGTCTCACAACTTGTTGTGAGACTTACTGGTGCTCGCTCAAGCAAATTGATGAACAATGGGAGGACAGTGCTACAGTGCTACAGATTCTTTTCCTGGGACGGAGACACAGAACAGCAGGTAAGACACAGAATAGCAGCACATGCCTTGCACATGGCTGGCACTAGTTCAATCTCTGACACCTCATAGGGCCTCCAGAGCAGTGCCAGGAGTGCAGGGCCAGGAGGAATCCCCAAACACTGCCAGGTGTAGCCCCCAAACAAAACCAAAACATCTTCCCCTGACCTCCTATCTCCCGCAAATGGAGCCTCAGGCCGACTCCCCAGCTCTCCTGGTTCCACGCACTCTTCTCCACCAGGCTGTTCCCTGGTCTTGTTTCCAGAGCTCTCTGCATCCTTACCCTCCACTAGTCCTTCCTTCCGGCCCCGGTGCTCACTCAGCCCACCTCGAGTCTCCCGGGGCTTTCAAGATTCAACGTACTCTGACTTCATTTGGGTCCTGACTCAGAAGTCACTCGGAGAATTCTTCCCCGAGCAGTGTGGCCAGCCAACCCAGGACATCAGCACTTGTGTCTGGACCTGGTCCGACTGGTCACTTGATTCTTTTAGCAGTATGGAAGCAGCATGAAGACCAGGATCTTGGGTTCCTCTCATTCATTGTTGGGTCTCCACATTCAAGAATTCCGGTGCATTTTTGTAGTAAAGTGTATGCATCTCTGGGGGCAGCTGCCTGACTCCTTCTGGGGTCAGCCCTGCTCTGTTCTAGTCTCTGGTGACCTGACTGCCCCTCAGCTGGACAGGGAGGTCCCCAGGTGCAGGAAACACATCTCTGTGGACCCCAGAGCTGTGGGAAGCCCGTATTTCTTGGATGTTTGAGTAGACAAATGGGCAGATGGCTTGATCAGATTCACCAAAGAAGAAGAGAACCTCTGACTGGTTCTGGGCAGTTTGACAGGTGGGTTGATTTGCTTTCAGAGATTAATTCATCAGGCATTTCAATGGGCTGCGTAAGTGCCATCCAAGCTGGTTTTAGAGACAAGGACCAGCAGAGATGATTTCTACGGACCAACACTTTCTTGGTCTCTGGGTTGACATTAGAAGGGGTTACTGTGAATGTTCAATGTCTCTCTCTCTCTCTCTCTCTCTCTCTCTCTTTTATTGTAGTAACTTTATTTATTTATTTATTGCTTTTTATTATACTTTTCCCGGCTTCTGCCGCATCTACCAGTACTTCTGCTCTTCTCTCTTTGAGGTCTTCCTTGATCGCATCTCTGCACTGCTTTGCAAGCTCAGACGTTAGCTTGCGGTTGCCTGAGGCATGCGCCAAACCACGCTGGCGAATTAGCTCAAGAATTTTTGAAGATAGGCGACTTATTTGTGGCTATCTCTCTCTTGGCGTTCCTCGCACATTCATGGAGGTGCTGAACCAGTTGATCGTATTCCTCGTCAATGTTGTCAACAATGGCATCTTCCCATGTTGCCGCAATAGTACCAAAGAGTTCCCAGTTGGTGGTCATTCTGGGAGTTCTCTTTTTGAACTTTGCAGCCCTTTCTCCCCGCTCTGTGAAGTAGAATTTTGCACGAAGGAGACGGTGGTCCGATCCCGTTCGAAATTTTGGGACAACAGCGACATCAGTTAGGCAAAACCGTCGATTGAATATGATGTGGTCTATTTCGTTGTGGAATCGTCCACCAGGAGACTCCCATGTCCATCGTTTAGATTCTGCCTTCTGGAACTGTGAGTTACCATGAATGGTCTTGGTCGACATGATGAACTCAGACAGTCTCTCACCCTGTTCGTTCCATTCTAGGCCATGGGTCCCGATGTGAAGTTCTTCAGCTGATCTTCTCGGTCCTATCTTGGCATTAAAATCACCCACAATGATCTTGTGGCCCGCCTGTCCTTCGCCAACTATAAGACCAAGATGACTGCCCTCTGACGTCCTGATGGATCCATCACATCCTCCAGAACGGCAATGGAGAAGATTATCCATGACTTCTACTCAAATCTCTTCGATAGCCATGTCCACTTGCTGACATACCAAATTCCACAGGATGGGTATGTCGTTCCCAACGTTCTCCCTTCCGAAATCCGACATGCCATTTCGTCGGTAAAGAAACAAACAGCACCTGGCCCAGACAAGGTCAGACCTGAACACCTGAAGAACCTGCCGTCAGTACTCATCAATACACTGGCTCGGCTCTTCACTCGCTACCTGTCTGAATGCAAGGCTCCGTCCCAATGGAAAACCAGCAGGACCGTACTACTGTTCAAGAAGGGAGACATCCATGACATTGGCAACTATCGCCCGATCTGCCTATTGTCTGTCATCTACAAGTTGTTCACTCGAGTCATCCTGAATAGGATTGGCAGAACACTAGATGAAGGACAACCATGCGAGAAGCAGGGTTCCGCAAAGGATTCAGCACCATCGACCATATCCACACGATAACCAAGCTCATTGAGGTTTCTCGGGAGTTCAAGATGCCGCTCTGCTTAACGTTCATTGATTTAAAGAAGGCCTTTGATTCTGTTGAGACGGAAGCGGTCATTGAAGCCCTAGCCAATCAGGGCATTCAAGCCCAATACATCAGGATCCTCCATGAGCTGTATTGCGGATTCACTACCAGGATCTCACCATTCTACAAAGAAGTGATCGTTGATGTCAAGAGAGGGGTGCGGCAGGGTGATACCATTTCACCGAAACTCTTCAGTGCCACCCTCGAGAACATCATGCGACGACTGGAATGGGAAGGAATGGGAGTGAAGATAGATGGTCGGCAACTACACCACCTCCGCTTTGCTGTTGACATTGTTTTAATAACACCAAACATCAGCCAAGCGGCACAGATGTTGGCTGACTTTGACCGTGAGTGTGGAAAGGTAGGACTACAGCTGAATCTTACGAAGACAATGTTTATGAGAAACAGCCTTGTTTCTGACGCCCCATTCGCTCTCAATGGAATGACCATCTCCGAATGCAACAGCTATGTGTACCTAGGTCGAGAGGTCAACATGACAAATGACCTGGCACCCGAGCTGCGCAGGAGGAAGAGAGCGGCTTGGAACGCCTTCAAGAACGTCGAAGAAATAGCTAAGAGGACGAAGAACCTCTGGCTCCGGGCACATCTCTTTGATTCCACTGTTCTTCCTGCATTAACATATGCCTCAGAAACCTGGGCCCTACGCAAACATGATGAGAACGCCATTCAGGTCTCCCAAAGAAGAATAGAAAGAGCCATGCTTGGAATATCACGTTTCACTCAAATGAGAGAACGAATCCGGAGTTCTGACATCCGTTGACGATCAAGGATCAGGGACGCTGTCTCATTTGCCAAGGTGTCGAAAATCAGATGGGCTGGTCACGTAATGAGATTTAAAGACGACTGTTGGACTAGAGCTGTTACTGATTGGATTCCACGGGATGTCAAGAGACCGCGTGGCCGCCCACCTACCAGATGGTCAGACTTCTTCGTCAAGATCATGAACGATCGGTTTGAGGCTCTTCATATTCCCGGAGCAAACAGATGCCATTGGGCTACACTAGCATGCGACAGGGACAAATGGAGACGTTACTGGCGCCCGCTCGAGCAAATCGACGACTAACGGGAAGTTAAGTGAAGTTAAGTGATTTTTATTATTATTTATTTTTTGGGTCACACCCAGCGATGCTCAGGGGTTACTCCTGGCTCTGCACTCAGGAATTTCTCCTGGCAGTGCTGGGGGACTATATGGGATGCCGGGGATTGAACCAGGGTTGGCCACATGCAAGGCAAATGCCCTACCCACTGTACTATCATTCCAGTCCCTCAATGTCTCTTTTTTTCCCCAGTTCTACCTCCTGACCCTGTGGTTCTCCCCGAGGGGAGGGGGTCAGGATATACCTAAGACATGAGCCAAATGCCATGTCCTCCCTCCCGGTAAGATGCAGAATATGAGCTCAAATCAAGTCATTTCCTGCCAAAGCTTACTCCAATCAAGGGAGAAACAAGGGCAAATCTACTGTTTTCTTTTAGCTTTATCACCCGATTTCCATCAGCCTGTGACTCAGCCTTGAAAGACCCTGGCCCAGCATTCACTGTGTGGACAATTGAACCCCCATTATTATTTTTCCATGTCACAAAAGATGTCTTGATAATTTGGAGCAGTCCAATTAGATTTTAGCCAACTTGCCTTTCTTTAGTCTAAAAAAAAAGGCAAAGGAAAAAAAAATAACTAAAGAGGATACATTTTTTGAAGAAAGGAAAGGGAGCAAAGGAAGAAAGCTTTTAAAATACAGATATTTTTAAACTACGGTTGAGAAAACTAGCATCCAAACCATTTGTATTAGAATTATAGTATTTTCCATTTAGAGAAGTGAGACAAGTTAATTGCCTAGTTACCATGAAATAAACTACGTGGTAATTACACAGAAACTCCTTTAGAAACCGTAGTAATTACACGGAACTAAAGCATTCTAAAATAGACCGAGAGTTACCAAGTTCACACACAATGGAGCCATGTTTAACCTGCATTCCTGCTACTTCATGTGAATACAGCACTGTCAATGACTTTTGATGTCGATTTTTGAAGACAATGATCTTTAAATAGAGACGTATTTCTCGAAATAGTCCCTGGAACAATATTTCCTTTCAAAAAAAAATAAATAAAGACAGAAGAAAAGTCTCAGAAAACTTGACTGCAGTCAGCAAGAAAGTTGGCAGTAATTTCCTGGGTCATCCGAGAGGTGCCATTTTTCAGAGTCACACCCCGTCCTTCTCCCCCGACAAAGCAGTGTTTGGTGCTGGGCTCTAGGTGACATGCCTGTGACAGGGAGCTTTGCGGGAGCAGAAGGAGTACGGGTGAGGGCTGGATGGTGCAGTATATCTGGCAGAGCACAAGCAGTTCTTCCTGGGAACTGAAAGGGCCGGTGTGTAGCCAACACCCCACAAAAGCTGGAGATGAGCCCTCATGGGAGCACTGGTTATGGAATCAAAATTTTTCCTCCAGAGGCAGACAGGTGAGTGGGGCAGTATGAGCTCTGCTTGGTGGAGACTTTCGGGGTCCTAAGATGCTGCGGGGGGGAGGAGGGGATGTGAGTGGTCCTCAAATCCTGGGTGCTCTGTCTGGGGTGCTCTGAAGCTGCTCATCCATCCCGAGGCTGACTTTATTGAAGAATCGGGCTGGGTGCCCTCTCTGCCTTTGCAGAGTCTCGGGAGGAGGGCAAGATTTAGAGTATTTTCCATATTTGACAGACAAAGCAGCGCCAGGGTTTCCAACCATCCTCGAGGCCGGCCTGGGACCACCCTCACCTGGCCAGGCACAGCAGAGGCCACAGCCGTGCTCCCAGCTCCCGCCCCATGGCTGAAACCCTGGCTGGAGCCGCGTCAGGCCTGGAGCTGGCTGCTGAGGCCTCAGGGCATCTGATTTCAGGGTCACGGTGGGTCTCCAGGCCCTCGACTGCCGGTGAGCAAGAGATGAATGAAACAAGGCAGAGGCAGGAGAGGCACTTCTAATGGCTCGTGATGGGAACCTTCTTGCCAGGACTGCTGCAAAACCGTGAGGAACTAGAAGCAAAAGATGTGTGAGGCCTTGACCCCAGGTGCCTCTCTTAAGGGTGTGTACATACACACACACACAGACACATATGTGCACACACATGCGCACATACAAACGTGCACACACAGACACACATGCATACACACACGTGTACACTCGTGCACATGCACACACACACGCACACACACAGGTCTCATTCCTGGGCTTGCAGGCATTTTCTCCAGGTAGTGAGAACTTGGCACCAGACAGCCTCTGCTCCCTCTCTGTACTGCAGTGAACGGTTAGAGTGACCAGTCGAACTCTGCGGAGATCAGCCGCTGACCACAGCTCACAGTTAGGAGGTAAGGGAGCCGAAGGGCGCTCTTGCTCCAAGCACGGCTGTCACAGAAAACAGTGCTTTAGAATTTGTTTGCATTTATAGGCAGAAAATGTTCTAGGACTATTGCAACTGAAGTCATAACTGAAGGAGCAGACCGGCGCCTCTGTCTTTTATTTTATTTCATTCAGGCCACACTTGGCTGTGCTCAGGGAAGACTCCTAGCTCTGTGCTCAGGGATCACTCCTGGCAAGGCTTGGGTGATAGGAATCGAACCTAGCTTGGCCATGTACAAGGCAAGTCTCCTACCTGCTGTGCTATCACTCCAGCCCCCAGAGCTTCTCTAAAAACTCATTTCAGCGATAGTACAGCAGGGCTGGAGCGATAGCACAGTGGGTAGGGCGTTTACCTTGCACGCAGTTGAACCAGACAACCCGAGTTCGATTCCTCTGGCCCTCTCGGAGAGGCCTGCAAGCTACCGAGAGTATCTTGCCCGCAAGGCAAAGCCTGGCAAGCTACCCATGATGTATTCGATATGCCAAACACAGTAACAACAAGTCTCACAATGGAGACGTTACTGGGCCTGCTCGAGCAAATCGATGAACAACGGGAGGACAATGCTACAGTGGTACAGCAGGTAGGGTGTTTGCCTTGCACACGGCCAACCCAGGTTTGGTCCCCAGCATCCCATACGGTCCCCTGAACACCACCAGGAGTAATTCCTGAGCACAGAGCCAGGAGGAACCCCTGAGCATCACCGGGTGTGACCCAAAAAAGCAAAAAACAAACAAACAAATAAAAACTCATTTCACTCTGAAGTGTGGCTCAGCGCCTGGGGCTGCGGGTCCTGAGGGCCCAGCCAGGCCAGTCTGCTGGGGTCTGGGCCCCTGAGCCTTTGGAGAGGAGACCCAGACTCACCTTTGCTTCCCACGCCTCCACACCTTGGGGGGATGGCCATCAGGTGCCGCGGAGGATTCAGACTGTCCCCACGAAACTCACAGGTTGTTCGCGCCCTGATGCTAAGATGATGGTATTGGAGGGGTCCAGGAGGGGAGGAGGTCAACCCTGCCCCCAAACTCATCGCCCAGCTGTGTGGCCGGAAGAGCTGGCCTGAAGTGGGCCGTCCTGGCTTCCGTGGCTGAGCCGGCTGGGGGGTGGGTGTGGACAGCCGATGGCCGGCTCAAGCCCCCTGCACCCACTCACTCAGCTGAAAATGGGTGACCAGAGAATGGGGGCCAGGGGCCACTCTCCCCACTCAGTGCAATGGCCTCAGCTTGATCCCGCAGGTGTCCCGTGCCGGGGATGTTGCTTGTGGACCCCTGCGTGCTGCTGGCCCTGACTTAGCAGGAGGAGCCACCTGTGGGTGCCCTGCCAGGCCCATGTGGGGAGGGCAAGGCCATTGCAGTGCATGTGGTCCTGGGGACCCTCCTGTTCACTGTGGAACTGTCCGCGGGGCACTGAGGGTTGCCCCAGGTGTTGGGCGCATCATCGGGGCACTGCAGACAGGAAAGGGTCAGGCAGGCCAGCAGCTGTTGTCTGTAATGCCACACGGGCTCTGAGACGTGGGCACAGACAGGGTGGGGCTGATCTGCACCAGGAGGGTCATGGGCATCTGGGATAGACCCATGGACCATTGATGTCCCACGTGGGGACTGTGGGGCTGGCAGGGAGCTCGGGGCCTGCAGTGCATCAGAGACCCTTCCCCATTTGGCCATGTGCTCCTAGAGGCTGTCCAGGAAGTGACCCTGTGTGGGGGAACAGTTTTTCCCCAATGTGCACTGGGTCCAGGCACACTGTGCACTGGGTCCAGGCAGACGTGGTGCGAAGGATGACGGCGCGTGGAGAAACCACTCTGGGAGCAGATGATGGCTGTTCACTTTATTGCCAAAGACTTTAGCACTGTAGCACTGTCCTCCCGTTGTTCATCGATTTGCTCAAGCGGGCACCAGTAACATCTCTATTGTGAGACTTGTTGTTAACTAGTTTTGGCATATCGAATATGCCATGGCTAGCTTGCCAGGCTCTGCTGTGCGGGCAGAATACTCTAAGTAACTTGCCAGGCTCTCTGAGAGGGATGGAGGAATCGAACCCAGGTTGGCTGTGTGCAAGGCAAACACCCTACCTGCTGTGATCGCGCCAGCCCATTGCCAAATACACACATGTTTTATAGAGGGTCTCAGAAAGTCCAATCACATGAAGTTCAGCATTATTGGCCTATCACCTTTTCTTCTCTGTTTTGCCCCGGCCCAATCCCAATCAAGGCTAGATGCTGTGGTTAGGATGACCTGCTAAGCACACGTGACAGATCCTGTGTCTTGAGCGCATGTGACTGGGAGGTTGAGTGAGGCTCAAGGCTGGACACCTGGTGCTGGTTGACACCGTGTTCTTGCCAGCTTTGCCCAGATAATCCCCCTTCTTGCGAGGCTTCACTTCGGGGCCACTTTGCAAGGTCGGGTCTTATCTGCTCCAGTGCCTGTTACCATGCTCCACGGCCCTGCGGGGTCTGGCTTTCTGTTGCTTGAAATGCGAGCACCTGTTGCTCCACGGAGTTTGGAGCGATGAAGCCCCTTATCCCACCACCCCCATCAGCCATCAGGCTCTTGGCCCACTCACAGGGAGAGTGCCCTTCTCCTGAAGGGGCCCTGGAGCGGGTATATCTGCCAGGCCCAGGGCACTGCTTGAAGCTATGGCAAAAGCTCAACAGCTACGGGCCCGCCTACTTGGCTCCTCATGCATTTTAACTGTAGTCTTTTTTTTCCCAATTTTTTTTTCTCTTTTTGGGTCACACCTGGCAATGCTCATGGGTTCTTTCTGACTCTGCACTCAGGAATAACTCCTGGGGACCATATGGGATGCTGGGAATTGAATGCAGGTTGACCGCGTGTAAGGCAAACACCCTCCCTGCTGTGCTATCGCTCCAGCCCTCAACTGTCATCTTTAGCTCTTGGAACTGCCCGGTTGAGAGAACCCACAGCCCGGCAGAGGGAGGACTCCCTCCTCTGCCTGCTGACGAGCTGTTTTCCAGTTCCACGTTGGCACCCATCTCGCCAGTGGGGGGCTTGGTGTCAGGAGTTTTGCTTTTTCTGTCTTCTGGTGTTTGAGTTGCGCTTTCTCCTCCACTAATTCTAGGTTATCAGTCCTGAGAGACGCAGGAAGGCCTGTCTCCGTGCTTTGTTAGAAGCCCTTGTCTGTGGCTAACTGGCCATGTGCAGCTCTAATTGCGGGATGGTGTTACTTTCTGAGGAATTCTTCTATGGACTCCAGGTTATTTGCGGAGACTGTTCTAGCAGTCCGTGGACAATGGTGCTTCTGTAGAAAGTTCCTGCAAATGGCTTGGAAAACAGCATCTGCAGCTGGCTCTGCTGGGGGAAATTAGAGACTGAGCACCCTGGGGTTTTGTCCCCAAACAGAGGGAGAGGCCACAGGTACCCTGAGGTGCAAGGGTTACTCTTGTCTAGTGCACATCACGGAACTGGCTGCCCACCTGCCAGGTATGAGAGCTTTCTTCACATTTTCTTTGTCAGTGTTTGGGGCAGAGGGCACCACTGTGTCCCAAGGGAGCACGGAAGTGACCCAGAGGGTGGGACCAGACCCAGGTGCAACCTGGAGGGGCTTTTCTTCGCTTCGTTAGAGCCGGCATCGTCTGCAGAGCACATTTCAGCTGCACCCTCGGCCAGAGCACCTGTTTTCTCCCTCCGTTGTCTCAGCGTCCCCTTATTCCACCTCCTGTGCCCCTGTGGTGAGCTTCCCACTGAAGACCAGGTCTCAGTTCTTTTTTTTTTTTATAGTTAGGGGTTGAGGCTTTTATTTTTCGTGTGGTCAACCTCAGTTAGGTCCCCCAGTAGTGAAAAGGGCTTGCAGAGCACAGCTAAAAGTGATCCCTGAGCACAGACCCAGGACTAAGTCCTAATTTTAGAACCCCAAATCATAGATTTCAATGATTGGGTGTGAAGGTCTCAGTTCTTATTGTCTTTGGGCGTTAGTCATTTCCTCACTGTGTTTCTTTCCATCCCACATACGAGAAAGATTATTCTGGGTATGTCCCTCTGCTTCTGGCTAGCTTCACTCAGCACGGTAATCCCCAGACCCACCCACAGACGAACGCATCACATCCTGTGACTCCCTCTTTTCCTATAGCCACACCATATTCCACTGTGTGTACGTGCCCTGGTTTCTTTATCCATCCACCTGTTCTTGTACACTTGAGTTGTTTCCAGATTTTGCCAGTTGTGAATAGTGCTTCCATGAATAGAGGTGTGCGGATGGCTTTTCTGAATAGAGATTTTGGGCCCTTGGGGTAAACACCAAGAAGTGGAATTGCTGGCTCCTGTGGAAGCTCAATCCCTAGTTTTTTGAGTGTGAATATTGCTCTCCCAAATGGCTGGGCCAGCTGGCAGTGCCACCAGCACTGAACAAAGGTCCCTTTCCCCCACACCCACACCCACACTGGTTGTTTTTGCGATGTGTGCCAGTTTCACTGGTGTGGGCCGATATCTCCTTGTCTTGATTTGCATTTCCCTGATGATTAGTCACGCAGAGCATTTGGTCATAGACCTATTGGTCATAGGTAAGTCTTCTTTGAAAAAAGTGTCTGTTCATCTCTTCTTATTTTTGATGGGTTGTTTTATTTTCTGCTCAAGTTCTACCATCTTGGATTTCTATTCGTATCTTGGACTTATATTCTTGGATTTCTAAATCTTGGGTTTATATTCTATCTGCCCCGGGGGCGGCGCTGAAAGTTGCTGGTCAGTGAAGCTGGCCTACCGTGGCGGGGGCTGGGTCGGCCTGGGACCCTGCGCTCCTCTCTTTGAAGAGGACTTAGGCTTGTAGCTCAAAATTTCAAAACTCTGCTCGTCACAAAATAGTCCCAGGGTGCCCTTGGAGAAAGTCAGCACGTTAATTTTAGCAGCAACACACAAGGGAAGGAAGGCAATTAACAGCTCAAACTAGTGTAAAAAACAGCCCGGCCTTGAGTGCCCCTGGGGGGACGCTCACCAGGGTTCCCCCGGAGAAGCCCAAGGTTATAAATAGAACAGAAAACCCTGTAGACCTCTTAAGCCAGGGAGGAGAGTTTTGACCACAGAAGCCCAGACCAGCCCTGTGGGTCCCCTTCCAGGTGTGAGGGGGCTGGAGGCAGGGGTCAGTGCTCCTCCTGGGTGCTCCCGTACTGGCGGGAGGGGCCCTGCAAAAAATAAAATTAAAGCAAAGAAGAAAAAAAAGAAGAAGAAAAAATTTGTTCCCGGGACTCCTCAGATGGGCTGGGTCCCGGTGAGTCCACAGGGTCTCCTTCCCAGCTGGGTAGATCCGTCCCGTAGGGCCCTGATGCCTGGTCTCCTCCAGGCTGTGGTCCTTGAGCGCGGGGCAGGGCGTATCGCTAATACGGAGAACAGAGACCAGGACCCTGGCTCTGTGTCTGCAGGGAAATCTCCCCCGGCCTCGTGGCCCTGAGCAGGGCGAGCTGCGGGGTCTCCAAGGGGCAGCGGGTGTCCTCAGGGGAGCCCAGAGCGGAGCTGCCTCCCCCAGAAGCCGCGTGGGGGCAGGTGCACCAGGGCGGTGGGCGCTGGGGACGACGGTCCCCGCCTGGGAGCCTGCCAGCGAGTGGAAGGGGCATCTCCGTTCCGTTCGGGAAGGAGAGGAGGAATTATCCTGTCATCACAGGGCAATTATCCCGCGCGCGTATTTTGGCAGCACGTCACGGGTCGCTGTGGAATCGCAATTACCGTGCTAGTGATCTCGCCGTTCTCGTGGGTGTCAGCCCCACGCTGCCGTGACAGCGCGGCACGCGGCACGCGTTGCCCAGACCTCCAGGGGGCCGGGTCTGGGTGTCCGCTGCGCCCTAACTGCCCTCCCGGCCCCCGCCCGCACACGGAGGCGGTCAGGTTTGGGGGCTCAGGGGAGGGTAGAAGGTGCTGAGGGGGCTGGCAAGGCAGAGCCCACACTGAGGGAAGTTTAAGGGGTTTCTGGTTTTCTGTGTCTTAGGAGCACGCTCCCTGCTCCCTCTCTCCTCTCTCCTCTCTCCTTTTCCTCTCTCTCCCTCTTTTTGTCTCCCTCCCTCTCTCCCTCTTTCCCATTTCCTCTCCCTCTCTCTCCCCCTTTCTCCCCCACTCTCTCAGCCTCTCTCTCTCCCTCTCCCCTCCCTCTTTTTCTCCTTCTCTCTCTCCCTCTCTCTTCCTCTCTCCCTCTCTCTTTTAGTCTCTCTCCCTCCCTCTCTCCCGCTCTCTCCTTCTCTCTCTCCCTTTCTCTCCCTCTCCATTTCTCTTCCTCTCTCTCCCTCCCTTTCTCTCTCCCTCCCTCCCTCCCTCTCTCCCCCCTCCCCCTCTCTGTCCCTTTCTCTCCCTTTTTCTCCCTCTTCCTCTCCCCCTCTCTCCTCTTCCTTCTCCCTCTCCCTCTCTCCCTCTCTCCCCCACCCTCTCCCTCCCACCAGTTTCCAATTCCTTCCTTTCAGTGGTTCCAGCTGGCTGACAGCTGTGGGGGGAGGTGCTGGAGGGGCTCCCTGTGCTGCCCAGGACACGCCCCCACTCTGGGCAGCAGCTGTGTCCGGTGGCGTGGGAGACCTGAAAGCTCAGCTGGAGCTTCTGTGTTGTGGTCCCCGCAACCACCCAGCCAGCAACGATGGCCACTGACCACGGTGATGTGGTGTTTGGGCTGGTCGGGCCTCCTGCATGCACTCACCCCCAGCGAGGGGGTCTCCTGGGCCCTTCTCCAGCCTCCCACAGGCCCTTCAGATCCCCAGAGCTCAGAGCTTTCTGTAATTCCGACCCAGCACGTTCTTCTATTGTTGGAAGAAAAGTGCCCGGGGTGCAGCCCGGGTGCAGCCGCACTCTCCTGACAGCCCTCCACCTCCCACAGCGATTCATCTTCTGAAGCACAAACACAGGTACCAGGTGAGGGCAGGGTCCTGAGCTACAAATCAGTTAAGGCACCGCATCCCTTCCCCCGAGCACCACCAGGAGTGCTCCTGACGGAGGAATCCTTGAGAATGGTCAAGTATGCCCCCGTCCCCATAAATAAACTGATCAGCCCAAATAAGACGCCATCATTGTCTGCTTCACCATGGCCATAATTTCACACACAGAGTTTTCCAATCAGCTTAGAACTGTTCTGAGATCACAGCTCTGAACAAGGCCTACAGACCGAGTTAGAGCCTGTTGGATTGATCTTTTTGTGTTGAAGATTTCCTCTAACCCATCATCGATCACACTCTCTCTCCTAATGCAGAGAAAGCACACTTGGATTTTCTAAAATGAGTTTGTAAGACCTGTGTAGAAGGTAGTAACTGCAATGACACAAAGTGAAGCCAGTGCATTGCACACGGGTTTGAAGATACGGTCTATGGGGGCTGGAGCCATTAGCACAGCAGCTGGGGCACTTGTCTGTCATGGGGTCGGCCTGGGTTAGGTCCCCAGCACCACATATGGTCTCCTGAGCCCTGCCAGGATGATTCCTGAATGTGGAGCCCAGAGGCAGCCCTAAGCACTGCCTTATATGGCACGCACGCACACACATACACATAGACACACAGACATAGACACACAGACATAGACACACACAAGAAAGAGAGGAAGAGAGAGAGAAAGGAAGAAAAGAAAGAAAGGGAGAAAGAAAGAAAGGAAGGAAGGAAGGAAGGAAGGAAGGAAGAAAGAAAGAAAGAAAGAAAGAAAGAAAGAAAGAGAGGGGAGGGAGGGAAGGAAGGAAAATAGGAAGGGAGGGAGGGAGAAAGGAAGGAAGGGAGGAAGAAGAAAGGAAGGAAAAAAGGAAGGGAGGGAGAAAAGAAGGAAGGAGAAAAGGGAGGGAGGGAGGCAGGGGCGGAGGGAAGGAGATAGGGGGGAGGGAAGAAGGAAGGAAGCAAGGGAGGAAGGGAAGAAGGGAGGGAGGGAGGAAGAAAAGAGGAGAGAGTTGGGTGCTCAGCACAGGCTGGGAGCGAATTCTCCCTCTGGGTGAGCCTGGCCTGCGTCTGTTGGCTGCTACTGAGTCCCGGACCCTGGGTGCTGAGGGGTCCCCACTCTGGAGGTCCCTCTGTGCCTTCATTCCAGGCTGGGCGCCTGGAGAAGCATTACTTTGCACTGGGGCCCTGAGAATGGCCATGGCGAGGCCTGGGCCTGCGTGTCCCTCCCTCCAGGCCCAAGAGTGCGCCTCGTCCTCTGAAGCAGCTGACCGTTGTCTTACCCCACCCTGGTTGCCAGTAGCCGGAGCCTCTCTGGGTGCGACCTGTAGGGATGAAGCTCCCCTGCTCCCTTCCCTCCCCACAGTCCACCTGCTTCCATCTGGAACATTTCCCAAACAGGTCTGATGCCTTGGCTTCGATTCAGTATGTTCTGGTTCTTCAGATGAAAAACAACACACTTTTCTGCTCATGTGTGCTTACATGTCTAAAGAAGTTATCGTGTGTGTGTGTGCATGTGCCTGTGTGTGCATGTATGTATGTGTGTGTGCATGTGTGTGTTTGTGTGCATGCATGTATGTGTGTGCATGTATGTGTGTGCATGTGTGTGCGTATGTGTGCATGTGTGTGTACATGTGTGTGCATGTGTTAGACACCTTGCACTTATCCTTCTGGATGTTTTGAGCAGATATAGTCACACCCTTTTCTCCTGGCCCTGTCCTGAGGTGCTCTGGGTGTCAGGATGAAACTCACTCTCTATGGTCCCATTTGGAGTTGTTTAAAAACAAAAAAAGAAACCCCCCTCTCCCCTCCCCCCAAAAAACCCAGAAAAATAGCAACTGATCAAACAAAACAAAACAAAAAAACCAAAAAACCCCAAACCTACTGCATATGTGTTTCATTGTCTTGTTGGACTCTGAGTCAGGGACATGTAACAAAATGATCTGTGCATAACCTGAGCAGAGCTTGGTTTCCTTGTCTTCTGTGAGCAGCAGATCCGAGCCTGGTTTCTGCTAAACATTCTTCTTTAAGGTCACTTCACATTCTTCAGAAGCAAGTACTCCTAGAGGAGGGCTACTGGGGGATGGGCAAACACATTGTAAGAAGAACGCCCGTCTCCGGAAGCTACCTGGACCTGCACTCACAAACGGGCCACCCCATCGAGCCTCCTCCTGGAGGAGTTAAGCAGACACATGTAGAACATGGGTTGTCATACATGTCTCCTTCCCTCTTGTGTGTCACCGTGGTTAGATGTTATTAAAGGTATGCATACGATTTGTTGAATGTGTCTATTTGAAGTTGGGACAAATGAATGAGAACAGACCATTAAAATGAAGTCAGAGTTACTTTGGACAAACTTGCAGGCTATCGAATGTAGCCTGCCCACAGGGCAGAGTCTGGCAAACTCCCCGTGGCATACCAAATATGCCAAATACCAGTAACAATGATGGGTCTCATTCTCCTAAAGAGCCTTGAATATAATCTCAGGGCTAGGATGAAAGAGACGTTACTGGGGCCTGCTCGAGGCAATCGACGAATAACAGGATGATGAATGAATGAATGAATGAATGAATGCTATTTGAAGTTGGGACAAATGAATGAGAACAGACCATTAAAATGAAGTCAGAGTTACTGGTCAAACTCCTCACTGGGCTTTCGATCCCCCTTGGGTAGGTTCTGGGCAAGGAGAACTGAGTGAGGAGAATGCATGCTAGAACCTTCTCTTTACACATGCCTTATTGATTTATTTTATTGTGCTAGAAATAGATGCCCATAGTGGATATTTCACAGCTAGGAAGTGCAGAGGATTAGAATAAGTTGAACTCCGTACATTCAAATGACCTCTGTAGACATTTTTATTTCTTTCCAGTCACCACTAATACACACATCCTTCAAACATAATTGAAAGCAAACTCATATATTAACCCTGACTTAAGAAAAGAAAACAGTTGGCAGAAATCAACCAAGTTAGTACAAATATGGAAGAATAGAACTTATAATATGTTTTTTAATAGTTATTTTTATAGATACAAGTTCCCTAAGGGCTGGTTTAAGTGAAGAATTTCTGGAAAATTCTCCAAACACTAGAATCGGGACTGGAATGATAGTACAGTGGGTAGGGCCGTTACTTTGCATGCATTACTTTGCATGCAATCAACCAGAGTTCTGGCTGTGACCAGTTAATTGTAAACACCACAACAGTAAACACCAGAAGAGAACAACGCAGAGTCTCCTGCCCCCACACCTGACTGTCCTCACTGGGGCCCCTTGGAGGAGGGTGGGTTGAGTTTCCCTCCCCACCCCAAGCAGAGCCCTGGCAGCTGAAGACCTTTGGTTCCAGCCACAGCTATGCTTAAGACCACTCTCCACACATTTGGATGAGCCTCACACATGAAGGAACCGGCAGAGGAATCCAGGTGTGCAGGATCCGGAGCACAGATCTCCAAGCCTGCTCGGATTGGCACTGGGCTTCCTCCACCCAGATCCCCCATCTTCCAGTATGTAGGCGTTACACCTACCAACTGCCCCCAGCGCTGTGTAATCCCATCAATGGCCAAGACCCAGAGACTATAAAACCCAGCTCCCGGAAGTGCACAGCCGCATTTGCGGCCACACGACATCTCATTATCTAGTTCTTACTCTGGAGAACCTGGCAGGCTACCAAAAGTATCCTGCCCACACAGCAAAGTCTGGCAAGCTCCCCGTGGCCTATTCAATATGCCAAAAACCAGTAACAATGATTGGTCTCATTCTCCTGACCCTGAAACAACCTTGAATGTGGCACTTTCTAAAATCTCAGGGCTATGATAAAGGAGACATTACTGGTGCCTGCTTGAGGCAATCAATGAACAACAGGATGACAGTGTGTGATACAACAGGAGTTCTATCCCCGGTACCACCTATGGTTCCGCAGTCATGTCAAGAGAGATACCTGAGTGCAGAGCCAGGAGTAAGCCCTGAGCACTGCCTGAATTTTCCCCTAAACAAAAAATTAATTAAAAAACTAAGAATTGAGTTTCCATATGACCCAGAAAAAAATCCATTTCTTGGCATCTATCCCCAGAACTGAAAAACTTTATTCAGGACAGACATTGTCAGTCCATGTTTATTGCAGCACTATTCACAATAGCCAACACCTGGAAACAACCCAAGTGTTGTTTACAGGTGACTGGATAAAGAAACTGCAGCACATAAACATAATGGAATTCTACTTGGATATAAGAAAATATGAAATCAAGCAAACTGCTGCTCGGTCAATGGACCTGGAGAGGATCGTGCTTGAGTGTGGTCAGCCAGAGGAGAAACCAGTTCCAGAACAATTTCTCATGTGTGGGATATAAAGAAACACAGTGAGGGACTATCAGAGGGCCCAAAGAATATGAGAACTGGTCTACAGAACTGAGCTTACCAGGGGGGCTGGAGGGGGCTTAAGGTGGGGACCCTTGAGACAATGGTGGGGGGATATGGCAATGATGGGACTGGTGTTGGAACATTGTGTGTGAAACCCTACCACCTACAGTGTGTTAGCCACGGTGACTAAAATAAAGTTTAAACAGGGGCCAGAACAATAGTGCAGTGGGTAGGGTGCTTGTCCCACACATGGCCAACTACCCCATATGGTCCCTTGAGCCTGCCAGAAGTGATTCCTGAGCGTAGGGCTAGGAGTAAGCCCTGAGCAGAGCTGGGTGTGCCCCCACAACTAAATTAAAATAGCACTGTCCTTCGTTGTTCATTGCTTTGCTTGAGTGGACACCAGTAACGTCTCACAACAAATTGTGAGACTTGTTACTGTTTTTGGCATATCAAATATGTCACAGGTAGCTTGCCAGGCTTTGCCGTGCCGGCAAGATACTCTTGGTAGCTTGCCGGGCTCTCTGAGAGGGATGGAACAATCGAACTCAGGTCAGCCGTATGCAAGGCATGTGCCTTACCCGCTGTGCTATCGCTCCAGCCCATCTCACAGTATCACAGTAATACAATTTAAAAAAAAGTCATGTGGAGTTCATGCCCAATTCAATCAGCTTAATCAATGGCTGAACAAATAGCAATACGTCTACATTATTAAAAAAATAAAAATAAAAAAATAAAATAAAAATCACAGTAATGGATACAATACAATAGAAAACACCCCAATGAAAGCTGGGAGGGAGGGAGGGAGAGAGAGAGAGAGAGAGAGAGAGAGAGAGAGAGAGAGAGAGAGAGAGAGAGAGAGAGAGAGAGTAGAGAGACTCAAATTAAAATAAACCAACAAAAAAGCAGTCAATGGGGCTGGAGCAATAGCACAGCGGATAGAGCATTTGCCTTGTACGTGGTGAACCTGGATCTGATTCCCAGCATCCCATATGTTCCCCCGAGCACCGTCAGGAGTAATTCCTGAGTGCATGAGTCAGGAATAACCCCTGTGCATCGCCGGGTGTGACCCCAAAAAGCAAAAAAAAAAAATAAGCAAAGTTAAGCCTCAGTGAAGCTTCCAGTTATCCATGGTTCCCACGCTAGGGAGTGTGTTTCTGGGATGAAGGCGCCGGCTCTTGTGAGTGCTGAAGGTGTCGCCTTCTGTCCCACAGAGAAATCAAAGTTTTTCCTGCTCCAAGTTGTTTGACTGAGTAATGGGGAGGGCTCGAGTTTGCCACCCACACAACCTGTTTCCTCCACGACCCCCAGGCAGGGTGCGAAAATACAGGGGAATGTATGTAATCTACCAGTACGCTTAAGACAATGGAGGCGGAAATGGTTCTTCCTAAACTGAGATTAGAAGACAGTTTTCGTGGGTCATGGTCTTAAAAGCCACAACTGAGGAGTAGCCCCTCTACCCATGGCTCTGGTGTTCCCCAGGGCCGGGGGCAAGCTGCTCAGAGTTCTTACTCACCCAGGGGCACCATCTTTGTAAAAAAAAAAAAATAGATGGCTGTTTCTGTCATTTTATGGTTTTCTGCTATCATTTGCCAGAGTCCTATAGTCAGAGGGAATAAGGCCACTGTGAGTTATGTAAGTCCCATAATTCCCTTTCCATGAGCTATGAATGGAAGCGACGCCTGGAATAAATACAACACACTGTGTATGATTCCCACTGGTCTGTGTGGGTAATTGGGCTCTGACTGTCTGACCCTTTAATGTGGAGAATAAATGAATAACTGGCTTTTATGCAAGCCTCCTTTCATTATGTACAGATTTAAAGTGCACTATATTTAGATCTTACATTATGCAAGAAAGGATTGTTGATGACTGGTAATCCAGGAAGAAAGTTGCGTTTCTGCCTCTGCCCGACTGTCTCCGCTATGGCCTGCATGGGCTTTCGTTCTCGCTGATTCATTGATGATGTTCAAACAGTCCTGAGCAAAAAAAAAAAAAGTTATTATTATTTTTAATTCCCCCTCCGAGGAAATATAACTCTCAAACAGTTCTTGTGTGACTTGAGGTTAACTTCAGTTTGCCCCATCAGGAGAGAGGATCTTAGGTAAAGTGAGTTACAGATTCCAGACGTGAGCTCTGGTGTGTGCGTGCGTGTGTGTGTGTGTGTGTGTGTGTGTGTGTGTTTGGTGGTGGTGGTGTGGGGGTTGGGGGGAGGGGAGCGCCCTGTAAGCAGAAGGAGCAAAATCCTCAAGTTCACGTTTTGCTCTGAAGTTTGGTTCTCTACACCTCTCTTCCCTCTTCCCCCAATACTCTTCTTCCTCTCCAGTGTTCCTTTTCTCCTTCTCTCCTGTCAGACTCATGGAAACGCCCCATTTATTTAATTTAACATGAGAGAATTTCATGATGGTTCTTGATGTCGGGGCTGAAGGGGCAGGTGGGGTGGGAGTGGTACTGAAAATGATCCTGGAACTCAGAGCCCCCTCCCGTGTACCAAGTCAGCAGCGGGACACTGTGTCCTTGGGGTGCCCATTGCCTCACACCCTCAGTGGGTATTGAATTCATTCCAGTGTTTTCTGTGTGCAATTAAACAACGTTACATTCACAACTCCGAAGAAGGACTTTTCTCAATTCCTGAGCCATGTCTGGACCAAGGAGCATCTCATCCCCCTGTGCTCCGCAGTTGCTCACAGACTG